>NC_084904.1:15539597-15839597 GCF_949316345.1 Pungitius pungitius | reverse complement strand
AAAAAGTGGAAGATCAGCAGCTACGTTTATTGTCATTCGGGGGAACCTTTTCCCTGTTTCAACCTCTATTCTGGTTTGAACTGGAGCGACACTGTACCAGCCTTCTAAGTTTCCACGAAACCATCCGCTGATGAGACAGCATGTTCCCCCAAGCTCAGATACGCACAAACAGATGACGCGGCCGTGCCCCCGAGTGTTTGTTTTCTGCTCAGCGTGGCCTGTGGCGCTTGCACATGTGTGACGTTACACTGACAAGGTGGGGCAATGCGTCGGGACTTGTCAGACCTGCGGGGCAAACTATACAGCACACACAACACACTGCATCACAGTGGGAGGAACTTGTTTTCTTGTTTCACAAAAACACGGCCAGTGTGATATGATCGGGTGACCTTGGGTGTTATAAAAAAAGAAGCTAATTTTAACTTTAGCAGAACGGAAGAACTCACATGATTTTTTGGTGTTAGAATTTCAGTGACAGTTTGGCCAGATGAGGACGGTGTACCACTCGAAGTATGTTTACCAGAGCTGTAGCCAACATCATAGAAGTTGTCCCCAAATTTGAATCAATACTGAGGTCATGCCATCAGGGCCCTCGGTGGTGGATACAACCCTGTTTACCGAAACTAGTAACTACGATTTAAGTCAGTGTGTGTGTGTGTGTGTGTGTGTGTGTATGTGTGTGTGGTTTGTTGGGGTAGTGTATCTGTTTGTGTGAATGCTCTCTTGGGGGGTACTTCTTTAGGACCAAAATAAGCTTTTTGATTAAGGACACTTTTTAATGTGTCCTAGCTCGACTGGATCTTCACAAAGTGGTTTTACTCTAAAAACAGTTTTAGTTTTAGAGATAATTTAGAAATCTGTGTGTAAGGTTGGGGTGGCCCATGTCCATGTGATGGTTAATATTACGTTTAGAGGGTAGGGTTGAAGTAAATAATCTTCAATAGAGGTGAGTGATTATCTGATTAGTATCAATACTTACGATTTAAGGCTGTTTTTTTTAACACGAAACGTATTCTGGGCAAATGAGAACTAAGGAACACATTAAACATATTTCAGAGGAGCTGGTTGAATCTGGATTGTATTTACAATCTGATTAGAAAATTACATCTGATTCTTCCTGCAGTTCGACTTAGTTTCAGTTTCAAATTATAGTTATGGTATGATCCACACACACCTCCAGAAAAGATGGTTACACTCTAAACCTCAACAAAACAGGTATGTGTGTGTTGTCTGTGGGGAGGGAGGGAATTAAGGCATAGGCAGCCTACAGTATCAACCTCGCCCACAACAACCAGTCTTGTTTATTTCTGAGGTTATAAATGTACACTTGTTTTGTCCCCCCTGGCAAATAGAATCATGCCAGGTCGCTGGAGGGGCGACGCAATTTCAAGCAGAAATAGTGCCTTGTCACATAATATACACAATATTGAACAAAGAGGCATTTCCAGGTTAGCATCCGCTCAATAATTATGCTCCCAGTGTCAACACTGTTATTTATTTTTGCATTTGTCTAGGTGGATTACTCAATACAGCAGATTCGTGGCCTTGTTGGTGGATGACGAGCATATGCGTAATAACGCAACACTCTGACTGCGCGCATGCGCACAGCCGACATCCCTTTGATTCCCTAAACTGTACACGGCGCTCGGGGGCTCCTCGGCCAGCCAATGGCGGCACGTCGTTTTACCCGTGACGTCACCCGCCACTCCTCGTACTAAAGAAGGAAACAAACATCCATCCAGAAGGAACGGGAGACGGACCGAGGAAGAAAGAGAGGTAGGAGGGGAGGGAGCGTTAAAGCCACCTGGACCCGGCGGACACGAAGGACAACGCCACACGGACAGCTAGGAAGAGGGAAGGACGCTAGCGGGACCTCCAGCCCTCCACCGCTTTTTTCTTTTCTTCCGCCAGGACAAACTTCGTTCGTCGTTTTTTAGCAGGTGATGATCTTGGATTATTGCTTTTTTTTCACTTAAGGATGAATTTTGAAGTGAGCTCAGCTTGTGGAGGTAAACAACGAAAAGAAGGGTGTTTAACTAAGCGGATGGTCGGTCACGGCGACCTTTACCGGGGGATTGAAAGGTCAGGGTGGGGGGTGTATGTGTGGTAAACAAGCTATTTTTTTTGTTTGTCTTCGGCTCGCCGATGTTGTCACCGCCGTCCTCATCCTGGCGCGAAATATCACAAGCCCTCAAACGTGACTCCGTCTGTTTCGGGGGAGGAAAACAAGGGAGGCAGCTAGCTAGTGCTGATTGCTGTCTCTGTTTTTCTATTTGTCCCGTGCTGGGGGGGGGGGGACCAAAGCCAGCTAATTCCTGTCTAGAAATAGAAAATTTATAAGCCGAATGTGCATGTGGGAGCGAAAGAGCGGCTCCGAAACGACGGCTGATGATTTGGGTACGGTTAAATGTGAGTGAAATGCCCCTGGTGTTTGTTTTAGCTTAAGAATTAGACGAGGTTTGCTCGGCGTTTAAAGGGCTGTGTGCCCCCCCACCCACCCACCACCGAGTAGTCTCTCATGGACTCCAGTGTGATTATGTGGTCGTGGTTGTCTCGTTTTAAAACGAGAGAGAAAACGTAGAAGATGGCAACTAGTAGAAGAAAATGGTGCTAGAAAATGGGGGAGCTACTGAAACGATGTCTAAACAGGAAGCGGAGAGCTTGCAGACAAAGGAAGAAAGAAGAAACAAAGGGAGCAGAGACCACACTGTCTAGACTGTAGGTTATTTCAGAAAACATCAGGGCTGCGGCCTTTTCTGACTGCCTCCGACCAGTATCCCCCCCCCCTTTTCTTTTTTTTAAAGAGCAACGTTTCCGTGCCTGTACATTGTCTTCTGTCCCACGGTGTGACTCAGTAGATTTCAGCCCAGCGGGGCCTCGAATGGGAGCTGAGTCCGTGTCTCAAACAGCAGCGCTGTGTTCCCCCTCTTTTTTTGTTTGCTCGACATTTTCACAGCCGCGTCGCTTTCGACTGGGTTCAATAGTCGATCAGCCGGTGACCAAAGAGAACAATTTAGTTCACGTTTTATTGCTGCGAGTGTTTTAGTGTTTTTGCCAGAGGAAGTTGGGTGAATGACTGGCTGGTGATCTGCCCTGTGCTGGAAATTCCCTGACTTGCCCCGTCAGGTGCTCAGTATTTCACAATGTCATACGTCATATTTAGGACATTTCAGCTCACTAAGCAGTAATTTGCCTATGAATAAATGTGGTTGAAGCAGCAGCAGACAGAAACCGACATTGCCAACAATCAGCTATGTTTTATGCATGTGTGCTTCTCTCTTATCACCTTGATGATAATGATAATGAACAGGAGTTTGGTTTAAAGTGGAGGCTTCTGGTGATCACATGCAAAGATGATCACTTTCATTCAGTCACGTCTGGTATTCTTCATCGGTCAGCAGTTGAGAACACGTGACACAAAGGCAGAAGAGGTGACACGGCACGGGGAGATGAGCTGGGTGGGTTGCTCAATATTTAAAGGGCCGTGTTAGTCTGTCCACCTGGAGTGAGCTGACGGGATGTTCTTAAACAACTGCCACCCGTCACCTCCTGGAACATTAAGCACGGTTTGTGTCCGTGACCACAATGTAGACGAGCTTCTCTGCGACGCACCAACCAGCGGCCAAAATATGAGTCCGTTTCCCAAGAGGTCTCTTCCCCAGCTGATCTGGCATTTCCTGTGTGTTGTTCATTCATCAAGGTGTTTTAAATCTATTGCCTCAATGGAAGCGCCTCCTGTTACCCAACTTCCTGTTGTATTGCATCGCAGTGGAGAAAATGACG
This sequence comes from Pungitius pungitius, assembly GCF_949316345.1. Taxonomy (NCBI): domain Eukaryota; kingdom Metazoa; phylum Chordata; class Actinopteri; order Perciformes; family Gasterosteidae; genus Pungitius; species Pungitius pungitius. The sequence continues at coordinate 15,835,814 of NC_084904.1, read as the reverse complement.
CCATAGGGTTACACGGTTTCCCTCCCGAGTCACACGAGTTTGTTTTCTGGCTTGCGTATTATAACTGCTTTGTTCTTTTGATTTTTGCAGAGGTACTGCCAGTGAGTCACCGCTTCATTTCGCGTTTAACTGGAGGAAGTGAGTTGACTGACGAGGCAGTGTTAGTAATAGGGAGGAGTCATTTCTGGTCATACAATTATCATGATGATAACAAATTTAACTTGGCGGGGGGGGGGGGGGCACAAATGTGACCAAGTGAGTGGGACAGAACAGCGTCCAGCCTCTGCCAAGGTGCTGAGCAGAACACAGCGAGTGTTTGTTTGTCCTCTGGGCTTCCTGTGGAGAAGTGTTCATTGCTGCATTCAGGCAAAGGAGAAAGGGACGTTGTTCTCAAATTTTCATATCGTGGTGCTTGTTATCTGTGAGCCCTTTTTTCTTTGGAACTGGATTGGTGGGACAGCAGTGTCTTGACTGGAGAATGTGCCCCGTGACGGCAAAAACACTGCAGCCTTCAGTTGTATTTCACGTTGATGTGTTGGTGCAGGAAAAAAATCTCTCTGTGTGTCTGTCAGTCTAATTCTCACTCCGTTTCTCCCATTCTGTTAGCAATGGCGCAAGAGACGAACCAGAGCGCGGTGCCGATGCTTTGTGCCACAGGCTGCGGTTTCTATGGCAACCCGAGAACCGATGGCATGTGCTCCGTGTGCTATAAGGATCACCTCACACGGCAGCAGAGCAGCGACCGCATGAGCCCCCACAGCCCTATGGGTAAGTTCATCGAGAAGTGAACAGGAGATTGGGGAAGCTGTTTGAACCATTGCACCCCAAATTGATTTCAGACGCATAAACAAATAGGTGTACGGTGAGCTATAAATGTATAACTTGAGATAATGGGGGGGGTGTAAAGATTTTTATGAAAGGCCAGTCCGTGTATTTCCTAGCTCTCCTCCTCCTGCCCTCCCTCTCTGTTTTTCCACTCATTGTAATCAAAGACAGCTGTTTTCTTCGTTACGGTGTTCAAGGTTAGTTGGGTGTTTATTCCTTTAAACCTTTCTAAGATCAAACATGGAAGTGTCTCTCACATTGGGACAACCTGTTGAGACCTACGTTTCAAACAAAGCAAGCACAGTACAACGAGCAGAGAGACTATTTTGAGTACAGCTTTGAGAAAGAAAATGGTTCCAATAATTTTGTGCCCCAGTCAACTGAATATATTTGCAACTATTGATATCGGGTTGATTTGTAGCTGAACCTGTTTACTGTTTTGTCTAATGGGGATCACTCTCTTCTCTCCCAGGCTCAGCTAGCAGGCCTATCTCGGAGGCCACGGCCATCCAGAGACTTGAAGCCAGTCTAGCCAAGGTGGACGCCTCCCCTGCCTCTTCACCAGACATGTCTAGGTCAGTAATGCAATGTTTTTTTTTTTATGGTAGCTAGTAATTGGAGAATGTGAGAACTTCTGGTTCCTTTTTCTTTTGCTCATCCTCGTTTCTCCCGTTTTATTAAATCTCCAGAATTGTTCAAGGATCTCTTCCTGTGACCCAACAAATGACTGAAATGAGCATCTCGAGAGAGGACAAGCCTGAACCGTTAGAGCCTGGTAAAACATACACCCACTTAGACGCACTCTTGTTTATATGGGCTAGCCGACAAACTTGGCACACGGGCGAAGATCAGACACATAAAGATGAATGCTTCCATACAGACTGCGTAAGGCAAATATCGCCTAATAGGAAGCACTCTACCCAGGGTTTTTTTCTTTCTTTTTTTTAAATGCTTGGCTGCATACCTTCGACCCAACTGTTGGTTTTACTTACAGTCTCCAAGAAAGAAAGGAGATCTTAAAATAAACCTTGTTTAAAAATACCCCCACACCAGAGGGCTTTCTCTGTGTAATGCAATTTAGAGAGACAGAGTTTCCAGTGGGTTTGCATGTCTTTTACAAAGTGTTCTCATTGGTTGGTCTTATTTCAAGATAATAGAATATGGTAGTATGAAATCAAGCATAACTAAAAAGTAATGTTTCCCCCTGTTGTCTTTCCCCTCTGTAGTTGTAAACCAGCCTGCTGCTTCTAGCCCGTCTCCTGTAGCTTCTTCCAGTAGTGAAGAAGGCAAAGGTGAAACCCCAAAACCCAAGAAGAATAGGTGCTTCATGTGTCGCAAAAGGGTTGGCCTTACAGGTGAGCAGATAGGCACTCAAAGGTGTGACTGATGAAACAAATATTATGAATGTCTTTTTGTAGTCACGGAACAAAAGACTAAACCAGAGGGGAAGCAAGCGAAAATGCTTAGACTTTCACCTCTCCTGTTCTAACTTTGACTCCTGACATTTGTGCTTCCAGGGTTCGACTGTCGCTGCGGCAACCTGTTCTGTGGCATCCACCGGTACTCCGACAAGCACAACTGTCCCTATGATTACAAGGCCGAGGCGGCCGCCAAGATCCGTAAAGAAAACCCTGTGGTGGTGGCTGACAAGATCCAGAGAATATAGATTTTACAAAACGATAGAAGTGGCAACGATGACAACACCTTTGAAAAAAGACTGGCATGTGAACCTTTTTGGAAGGAGCATTGAGTAGCCAAGTGGGGATCGAAAGGACTTGATGTACAAAATTGCATCCTCAAGAAAATGTTGGAAAAAAAGAAGAAAAATCAAAAGATCCTGCCTGAGGGACATGCATGATTGATCACTTTCTGCTTTTAATTTTATTAATTCCTTAGTTGTGTTTTTTTTCCTACTTTCTGTGTGTGAATTTGCGGCTGTTCAGTCCTCTTCTTGTTTTTCTTTTTAATATGTATTGTCTTACACAGGATGTGCTGTGCTCCTCTCACCCAAACCAGGGCCATTTTGTGCCAAACCGTAGACACCCATTTTACTCAGACCCTGTCGTGTGTAAGACACTCGCATGTCTCGCAAAGCATTCAAAAAAACACCGTAACTGTCCACACGAGTTGTGTTCCTCAACCGTTGAGCTTTTTGTTCTGTGCTCCGTCGGTACTGGAGTCGGTCGACGTCTGGAGAACCGTACCACTGTCCCCCACCACGCACAAGGGGCTTTGTTACTTTGTCTCTGTCTTTCCTAGCTTTACCTACCTCACAGCTGCTGTGTTAAGCTTTGTTGTCGTCTCTTTTACGTTGTTCTCATCAGCTTCGACCCCAGCAGAACTATGGATCATCTTGATAGTCGGCCTCAGTGACCCTCTGATCAGCATGGCTGTGTTGACTTTGGTTGGTTTGATTGTGATGAGGCTGTCCATTATGGCTGGAGGTATCCTGCTAGACGGGCACAAACTAATTACGCCCCAAGTTTTAATCAACGTTTTCAAACCGTGGACGTGATGGGTAAAGGAGTTCCCCAACTGGTCTGAACTCGTGTTTTAATCGCAGACGCCTGGTGCAGGGCTGTGTGGCCTGAGAAGAAGGATGCCCCCCTTCCCTTGCAGGCCTGGTCAGTGGATTTAGGCAGCATTAGTGTAGGAGCTTGGATGAATGGGATAAATGCATGAGTTACTCTTCATCTGCGTTTAGTGTTTCAGAGATATTTGCCACCTCTCAACTTAGGATTTCAGATATTTTATTTGCTGAGTGACTATTATCAGATGTATTAGCCTTTTTCCTCTTCCATTGATATTGTACTGATGTTAGCGCATGCATTCAGTGCATTTGTGGAATTAGGGTATGTGAATCATGATTTTTAACTTCTTTTTTTTTTTTTTTTTTTTTTTTTTTTAATACGCTAACAAAACATTTGCGTGTGTGTACCTTTTTGTCTGTGGAGCTACCCGGTTTATCAGCACACGTTTACAGAACTACAGGAGCATGCCAGAGCTAGATTTATGAAAAATAGTAGATACCAGGATTAGATGTAACATCTCATCTGTCTAATGGCTATTGGTCTGTGTGACTGCTTTAGAGCACCGTAGAGAAGCGTGTATGTGTATTTTGTGAGTGTGCATGTGCACATTCCTATGTAAGAGTGTTTTCTTGGCTGCCTGACACATTGAAACCCAATGTATGTTTGACCGGTGTTTAATTACCCCTTTTTCTCCCCCTGTAAGGATGTTTATTTTTATTTTTTTCTCATTTAAAAGACAACTATGTATTTTGAGTTTTTCCTTTTGGATTCTTAGTTATATGCAAATTTGTACAAAAAATGATAAAACAACAAACTGTGTTGATATTTATGTATTACATATAATCTTGCTAGCCAGCATTACGACAGAATAGTATCATGTAAATAAAACTGTACAGAGAGACGTTACCAAGCTTCATTGTGTGATGACTTTCACAGCTCACCATTTCTTACATTGTTGTCTTGGTGGAGTAGATGTGGTTCTTTTTTACCATTTGTAAAAAATGTCCTGTTTGGTCACTTTTAACCGGTAGGGTCAAAGGGGGAAACTCTTCTTAACGGGGTCATTATACTGTAGCAGAGAAATGATCAAATGTGAGGCTGTTTTGAATTTATTAGCACAAGATGATTATGATGGCACTCATTTCGGTCGAGACCAGAAGAGTAGGAGCCACATGTCTGGAGCTGCAGCCGCTAAAGCCTTACCTAGGCTAACCGTGGCTTAATACAAAGCTGTGGTGGCACAGGCTGTAAATCTTGCTATAGAGACTCTTCCTGGAAGAAAGCAATCCTTTTCCACTATATCTAGGCCGTGTGTGTGTGTGTGTTCACACTCCTGTAGGGAGCTCCGGGGCTGAGTTTGTTCACAGATGGCGTCACAGCAACAGCTGCTCAGACAGCTGAAGTGTGCTCATGTGGTGTCCCTAAGTCAGCAGGCCACACAGATCAAATTGTCTGAACACAAGTACAACGGAGAATTAACACAAACGCATATTGAATGTTCAAATAATTTTATTGAGTTGTCTAATTCTATCTATAATGACAAAGAATTAGGCACAGCACCGTCCTTGATGTTTAACACAACTATAAGTCATTTAAAGCAGAGCGGACAGACAAGTGTGCTTCTTAAGTAATGTATAGACTCGAGAGGAGGATCAACACATTCTAATATGACCTGGAACAACCGTGTGTGTGGACGTTTATACTTAGTTGTCAGTAATCCCTCAACCCCCAACATGCACAATGTTACCTATGAGTTGTTTCACTGTGCTGCCCGTGTGTTCGTGTGTGTCTGCCATTGGGTGTGACAAAGGTTAAAAGGCAGGCTGACTAGATTCTAAAGAATGGAGGAAAATTACAGATGTTGGCAGATGTGTAAAAGGAGTTAAATGCATCTTCCTTCTCATCTACTTGTTTTTGTCAGTTTGTTTCATAATGGTGATCCTAAATTATACCTTCAGAGCCTAATACATTTAGAACCATGTTCCAGAATTCTCAAATTGACACGTGAAATACTTTAGCATACACTTGTTAAATGTATATTGATATATTGTTAAATGGCTGTTGATCGAAGGGCCGACCTATTAAACCAGGGGCTGTTACTAAGAAGTTAGGAGGGGTCGATCCCTGGCTCAAGTATTCTTGAGCAAACATTGGACACACAAAACTCTCTAAGCTGTCATCTGGGTCTACCTTCAATATGTCCCTGACATGTTCGGAGCAACCAGACACGTTTATATCCATATTGCCTGGGTTATTTAAGAAAATGGCTAAAAGAACGTAAAGCTTTTAGCACAACCCGTTGGCAATAATAACAGAATCATTGCTTTCATTCGTTTTACGTAAGGAACACAATCTCAGTGGGTGCTAATTACTTCTCAATCAATTTAAAACGAAAGTATGAAAAGTTTAAAACAGCCTACAGGGGGCCCTCTTTGCTGTGTGTGCCAGGTTTGACCTTTGACACCGGAAACGGAAAAGACAACTGCGTTTTGTGACGTCGGAGAGACGCAGTTACTTACATCACACTCCGACATTTTGAAAACTGTTCCATGCTGTAAAACCTTATGATTGCACGGATGATCCCAGAGTCCACATAGAAGAAACAGCGTGGAGTCAGCTCTGGATGTTCCGAGTGTGCCGGCGTGGTAGCGATTAGTCAAAAGTGCATTAAAAGCGAAAAGAAGAAACTCGCACGATGGCGGATGTTACTGCCCGTAGCCTGCAGTACGAGTACAAAGCGGTGAGTGGCGACTGTGATTGAGGAGACACTTATTAAGTCAAACGTATGATTTCCAAGCCTAGTATTTCTCGTAGTGTCTCTAGTCCCTCTTGTAGTATGCTTTAAGGGAATCAGGGAACAAAAGAATCGACGCTAAAAGTTGTATAAGTCAAGCCACTTCGTGTTTAGCTAGCCATTCCGCTAACTAGCTTAGCCTAGCCTAGCTGTGGATTGCTAGCGGATCAGCGTAACCTTACGTGCGTTTGTCTCGACTTGATAGAACTCCAACTTGGTGTTGCAAGCCGATCGCTCCCTGATCGACCGCACACGGAGAGATGAACCCAACGGAGAGGTGCTGTCCCTGGTGGGGAAGCTGGAGGGGACCAAGATGGGCGACAAGGCTCAGAGGACCAAACCACAGAAACTGGAGGAGAGACGAGACAAGTACGTCATGTCAACAACACGTTTGAGCGACATTTTCAAAGTTTATACAACTAACTTGTGTACATTAAACCCCGTAAGGACAGTAACACGTTTATGTGGTCGTCAGAGCCTTCCAACAAAGCTGATAATTAAGCTTTTAAACAATCTGATGGGTCTTTGTGTCTAAACTTGACATTTTGAACTTTTAGCTGCAGAAGACATTGCTTCTTGTAAATATAAACCCAGAATACACATAAACAAGCATTTTGCAAATCAACAATTATTATTATTTTGTAACAACTTCCAAAAAAAACTAAAGCTCACAACAATATCTGCAAAGAAGAATTATCCATCACCAAAACACATAAAATAAATGCCACGGTAGTGTTATTTTATCGGTCATGGACTGGAATATATTTGGCACAAATGGCTAAATTTGATGTATGGTCTTCAAGATATTGTTAACAGTTATGTTGTCATCCCTGAGTGATGCTACTCTTAACTCTTTTCATTTTGCCTTGTTCCGTCTATACAGAAGGCGAAAGAGAGATGAGGACAGACACGACATTAACAAGATGAAGGGTTTTACCCTTCTCTCTGAAGGCATTGATGAAATGGTGGGCATTGTGTATAAGCCCAAAACCAAAGAAACCAGAGAGACATATGAGGTGTTGCTTAGCTTCATTCATGCTGCTTTGGGAGATCAGGTCAGTAAACTCTTTAAACACTTGTTTAAATTTCAGCGTTTTTCTTTAAGGTTTCTTTAAGGACCTTTTTATATTTTCTTGCAGCCGCGTGATATCCTGTGCGGTGCGGCAGATGAAGTTTTAGCCGTGTTGAAGAATGATAAAATGAGGGACAAGGAACGGCGGCGTGAAGTAGAGCAGCTTCTCGGGCCTGCGGATGACACACGCTACCATGTGTTGGTTAACCTGGGAAAGAAGATCTCTGACTACGGAGGAGACAAGGACTTGCAGAATATGGGTAATTACACCAAAATGTATACAAAGTAGTTATTAACAAGTTAGTGATGTGTCATGTTTCCAAGAAAATGTTGTGACCGTGGGCCAAATGTTGCCTTTACAGATGACAATATCGATGAAACCTACGGTGTGAACGTCCAGTTTGAATCTGATGAGGAGGTGAGGGCTTTTTACTCAAACCAAATCTTATTCCTGATATGTAGCTAAAAGATCAGTTTAAGGTGTATTGTGTCATGTGTATATATCTATTCCTTCTATCCATTCAGGAGGGGGATGAAGATCAGTTTGGAGAGGTACGCGATGAACACTCGGATGAAGACAGCGAAGGAGAGGAGGCCGGTTTGGGCTGCGCTCTTTCAGCCAATGTAAGTGCAACTTCTGAATCAACGTTTACAAAAAAATGTAATTTTGTAACACCACTGAGAGTTAATAATTCACTTGCCATTTAGCTTGGTGCCACGGGCGACGTAATGTCAGCAAAGAAAAAAGATCTACATCCTCGGGACATCGATGCCTTCTGGCTCCAGCGTCAGCTCAGCCGTTTCTATGACGATGCCATTGTCTCCCAAAAGAAAGCTGATGAAGTGTTAGAAATCCTCAAGGTAAAGGATGTCTGTTGTGAGCTTTTTGCATGTACACGTGTATATTATTCAGACTTGATCGTCAATTGTGTCGCCGTATTCAACAGACTGCCAGCGATGATAGAGAATGTGAGAACCAGCTGGTGTTGCTTCTGGGCTTCAACACTTTTGATTTTATCAAAATCCTCCGTCAGCATCGTCGTATGAGTAAGTTGGTAGCATAGAATCATGTTTTTTTTCATAATGATCTTGTGCCTTTTTTGAAGTAACTCATTTTTTCTTCTGACCTACAGTTCAGTATTGCACAATGCTGGCAAGTGCTCAGAGTGAGGCAGAAAAGGAGAGGATCATTGGAAAGATGGAGTCTGATCAGGAACTGTCAAAGATCCTTTATCAGCTGCAGGAGACAGAGAAGGAGGATATTATTCGGGTAAGCCCCTTTGCTCACAAACTTATTTTTTTAGTTGTTTCTGTGCCATCTGGTGCTCATGGACGTTTGTCTGCTTAGGAGGAGCGATCTCGTAGGGAGAGGGTGAGGAAGTCTCGTGTTGATGAAGCAATGGACATTGACCATGGAGAGGTAATTAGTGTTTCTCTTCCCATATCAACTATCATGCTGGTGTTTTCATTGTAAGGTACCCCAAAATTACTTGGTTATTGGTATATTTACAAAAAATGTTACATGTTGTTTTTCTTTTGCAGTCAATGGCCACTCGGCAGTTGTTAGACCTCGATGACCTGGCCTTCACCCAGGGGAGCCACTTCATGGCCAACAAGCGCTGCCAACTGCCAGACGGCTCATTTCGCAAACAACGCAAAGGCTATGAGGAGGTCCACGTGCCTGCCCTCAAACCCAAGCCCTTTGCTGATGATGAGGTTTGTCATGTCTCATTACAAACAAACTTGCTGTGCGCAAGGAATGCAAAACTTTGACCTGTAGTGTATAGATGAATTCATTCAGCATTTTATTTTGTCACCAGGTGCTCGTCCCTATTGAGAAGTTGCCTAAGTATGCACAGGCCGGATTTGAAGGTTTCAAAACCCTCAACCGAATCCAGAGCAAATTGTACAAGACAACCTTGGAGACAGACGAGAACCTACTAGTGTGTGCACCTACAGTAAGTTGAACTAGCACAAAGCATGGTGACTGTTTGTTCTCCAAGTGTATCTTGCCCTATAACGTATTCTTTCTGTGCCCAGGGAGCTGGTAAGACCAATGTTGCTTTGATGGCGATGCTGAGAGAAATTGGAAAGCACATAAACCTGGATGGAACGATCAACGTGGACGACTTCAAAATCATCTACATTGCTCCCATGCGCTCGCTAGTACAGGAGATGGTGGGAAGTTTCAGTAAGGTGAGGCCCACCTCTGTCCTGCAGGGATTTGTAGGGATAACTACATTTCTCTGGCATCTGTTTTTTTTCTGGTTTCATTATTCCTTTTTTTAAATTTTTTTTTACAGCGCTTGGCGAGTTACGGTATCACAGTGTCAGAGTTGACTGGAGACCACCAGCTCTGCAAAGAGGAGATTAATGCCACTCAAATCATTGTCTGTACCCCTGAGAAATGGGACATCATCACCCGAAAGGGCGGAGATCGTACCTACACACAGCTAGTGCGGCTCATTATTATTGTAAGTACCGGGAATATGTTGATGAAAGATCATGTTATAAAACATGGCTAGTATAGTACATGTGCAGATGTTTTGACATAAAACTTGGATGTGCAGGATGAAATCCACCTTCTGCACGATGACCGTGGACCTGTGTTGGAATCTCTGGTGGCAAGAACCATCCGCAATGTGGAGCTGACCCAGGAGGACGTGCGTCTGCTGGGCCTCAGTGCCACACTGCCAAACTATGAAGATGTGGCTACCTGCCTGCGTGTAGATCCTGCCAAGGGACTCTTCTATTTTGACAACAGGTACGTTGTTAGAAGGATGACCAAAAAAAGTGCATTTTTCATTTTTTGGTACATGCATTTGGAGAAAGTCTCCATGACAGCTGCACATCTTGCATATTCCTCCCCCCCAGTAACCCTGTGTTCATGTTCTCCGTAGTTTCCGCCCCGTGCCGCTGGAGCAGACTTATGTCGGCATTACAGAGAAGAAGGCCATCAAGCGTTTCCAGATCATGAATGAGATTGTCTATGAAAAAATCATGGAGCATGCAGGAAAGAACCAGGTATGTCTTATTTTTAACCAAGGAAGAAACTCCTTTATTCAAATTTACTTAATATTGTGCAGCCCTACTTGCTGAACTACTACTACTAATCAGCAGTTTGTTACCAGATTAAAGAAAATCCTGACATTCACTTGTCTCCCATCAGGTGCTCGTATTTGTCCACTCCAGAAAGGAGACCGGAAAGACGGCAAGGGCCATAAGAGACATGTGTTTGGAAAAGGACACGCTGGGGCTTTTCCTCAGAGAAGGTTCAGCATCCACTGAAGTGCTGAGAACAGAGGCCGAGCAGTGCAAGGTGAGCCGACACCTCGAAACCGGAAACTGCAACCAAGTTGTAAAGGTTTTTAGTACTCTTTAGGAACCCTGTTTGACTTAAACTTTCAACTTTGTCATCTAGAACCTTGAACTGAAGGATTTGCTGCCCTATGGCTTTGCTATCCACCACGCTGGTATGACCAGAGTTGATCGTACGCTGGTAGAGGATCTGTTTGCAGATCGACACATCCAGGTCCTGGTGTCCACAGCTACTCTGGCTTGGGGTGTCAACCTGCCTGCACACACGGTCATCATCAAAGGCACTCAGGTGTACAGCCCAGAGAAAGGCAGATGGACTGAACTTGGAGCCTTGGACATCTTGCAGGTGAGTTTGGCCTGATACAAAGCGGGTCATGTACTAAACTGCAGGAAAGAGTGCTTTATACCTCTCACTAACGGTTAAAACCCAATTTAATTATTGTTTTTATTTCAGATGCTTGGTCGAGCCGGCCGCCCCCAGTATGACACCAAGGGAGAAGGAATCCTGATCACGTCTCATGGAGAGCTGCAGTACTATCTGTCCCTGCTCAACCAGCAGCTGCCCATAGAGAGTCAGATGGTGTGCAAGCTGCCTGACATGCTCAACGCTGAGATCGTTCTGGGCAATGTGCAGACCGTTAAGGTGGGTGGCTTGGAAAAATCCATCATCGAATGCATAAGGAGGCAACCACATATCCTATTAAAACATTTCTAAAACATTTCATATTGCTCTTTGCTTTAGGATGCCGTGAACTGGCTGGGTTACACCTACCTGTATGTGCGCATGCTGCGTAACCCCACCCTGTACGGTGTGTCCCACGATGACCGGAGCGCAGATCCCCTGCTGGAGAGACGCAGGATGGACCTGGTCCACACAGCAGCCAATGTCCTGGACAAGAACACTCTTGTTAAATATGACAAGAGGACCGGCAGCTTCCAGGTATGCACATCTATCAGTTATTATCTCATCTTCTCTTTAAACTCCAATGCTGTAAAGTTTTAATGGTTGAATTTTTTCACCTGAAGGTTACAGACCTCGGACGCATTGCCAGTCACTTCTACATCACTCATGACTCCATTCAAACTTACAACCAGCTGCTGAAGCCCACTCTTAGTGAGATTGAGCTCTTCAGAGTATTTTCCCTTTCCTCAGAGTTCAGGAACATCAACGTGAGAGAGGTATGGTTGCCACTCGTGGTTATTTGGTCATAACTCAACAAAACTCCATTTAACGTGATCAAGTTATATGCTGAAATGTTGCTGTCTTTTTAGGAGGAGAAGTTGGAACTTCAGAAGCTGCTGGAAAGGGTTCCTATTCCTGTCAAGGAAAGCATCGAGGAGCCGAGTGCCAAGGTAGCATTCAGATCAAGTTTTAACTTTGTATAAAAATACATGTCATTGTTTACAAAAATAGCCATTCTCATACCAACAATGTGGTTGATTTTAGGCCATGTAATCCTACTCTTAACAAGTTTCCAGACACGTGCCCTACCAACGTGAAGGCATTTACTAAGAATCATTAAATAGATCACAATAAAGCAAAAATGTTCCTTGTATTTTGTGTTGTATCCTTTTAGATCAACGTGCTGCTCCAGGCGTACATCTCCCAACTCAAACTGGAAGGCTTTGCCCTCATGGCCGACATGGTTTATGTCACACAGGTATTTTATCTCTTCGCATTGAAGTTTTCCCAAATGTTTCTTTAGTACTGGAGCTTGACTTCATGTGTCATATATCAGAAATGTTTTGTGGTAATAGAATCTACTCTTTGTCATTGAAATAAACAAATGTAATCTATTCTATTAATATTTCTTTATCCCTTGCAGAGTGCTGGGAGGTTAATGCGGGCCATATTTGAGATTGTTCTCAACCGGGGCTGGGCTCAACTGACAGACAAGACCATGAATCTTTGCAAGATGATTGATAAAAGAATGTAAGTGGGTCTCTCTTCGCTCTCCAAAATAGGCTTCATGCTGTAATGTTTTCAGAGGCCGCCCTCTGATGTTCTGTACGCCTGCTCTCCACAGGTGGCAGTCAATGTCTCCACTGCGACAGTTCAAGAAACTGCCAGAGGAAGTGATCAAGAAGATCGAGAAGAAGAACTTCCCCTTTGAGCGTCTCTATGACCTCAACCACAATGAGATCGGTGAGTTTTCTTCCCCCACGACAACCTCCCTGAATTCCCTCCTCAGCCCGGAAAGTCATCAAAAGTAATGCGTTCAATCTTTCAGGTGAGCTGATCCGAATGCCAAAAATGGGGAAGACCATCCACAAATTCGTCCACCAGTTCCCCAAACTGGACCTGGCTGTCCATCTGCAGCCCATCACCCGCTCTACACTGAAAGTGGAGCTCACCATCACGCCTGACTTCCAGTGGGATGACAAGGTCAGTCCGTAGACCTATGATGTGCTGCCTGTACTAAGCTGTGTGTCGGCCTCCTGACACACGTAACTTCTCCCACTTAGATTCATGGATCTTCTGAGGCTTTCTGGATCCTGGTTGAGGATGTGGACAGTGAGGTCATACTCCACCACGAGTACTTCCTGCTCAAAGCCAAGTACGCTCAGGACGAACACCTTGTGACTTTCTTCGTCCCGGTGTTTGAGCCTCTCCCTCCGCAGTACTTCATCCGCGTGGTCTCGGACCGATGGCTCTGTAAGTTTCTCATTGAAACGTTCTTCTCTTGAGAATTCTCTGGGAGTTTTTTTTTTTTCCCAGCCTTTCGACTAACTGCTTTATTTTGTCCCGTCTTCCTTCAGCCTGTGAGACTCAGCTCCCGGTGTCCTTCCGTCATCTGATCCTACCAGAGAAATACCCTCCACCTACTGAGCTGCTGGACCTGCAGCCGCTGCCTGTCACTGCTCTCAGGAACTCTGCCTTTGAGGCTCTCTACCAGAACAAGTTCCCCTTCTTCAACCCCATTCAGACACAAGGTACAGAACGAGAAGAGGAGTGTCTGCTGCTCTGTATTCGTTTTTTGTGGTTCTCCGTGTGAAGGAGTGCCCCGAGGCTCTCTGACCATATCACGGTCGGTCCTGACTGCAGTTGTTTTGTTTCTCCAGTGTTCAACGCTGTGTACAACAGCGATGACAACGTGTTTGTTGGAGCGCCCACCGGCAGCGGGAAGACAATTTGTGCCGAGTTTGCTATTCTGAGGATGCTGCTGCACAACGCCGAAGGGCGCTGCGTCTACATCACCCCGATGGAAGCGCTGGCTGAACAGGTATGAAGTCCACTGTAATTTTAGTGAGCTTATTTCAAAACTAGTCTCTTTATTTTCACATCGGTGGTAATGAAAAATGACTATGAATTTCTGTCACCCAGGTGTTTGTCGACTGGCACCAGAAGTTTCAGGACATCTTGAACAAAAAGGTGGTGCTTTTGACGGGAGAAACAAGTACAGATCTGAAGCTTTTGGGAAAAGGAGACATTATTGTCAGCACCCCTGACAAATGGGACATCCTGTCTCGCCGCTGGAAACAGAGGAAGAACGTCCAGAACGTCAGCCTGTTCATCGTGGACGAGACCCATCTCATTGGAGGAGAAAACGGAGTAAGAACATAACACATTTCATGTCATACACATTTGGAGTGCAATGCCATAGTCATGTGTAAACTGTGCGTCATGTTAACTTCCCTTGGTTCTTTTTCTTAGCCTGTGCTGGAGGTCATCTGCTCCAGGATGAGGTACATCTCTTCTCAGATTGAGCGCCCCATCCGTATCGTTGCCCTCAGCTCCTCTTTGTCCAACGCCAAAGACGTGGCCCACTGGTTGGGCTGCAACACCACGGCCACGTTCAACTTCCACCCCAACGTCAGACCTGTGCCCCTGGAGCTGCACATCCAGGTTTGTAAATTGTGCGCAAGTAAATAGAAAATGGAGATATTGTGCAGGAACCTTGCTGTTAACATTTCTGGTGTTTTTTTAGGGCTTCAATGTGAGTCACACCCAGACTCGCCTGCTGTCCATGGCCAAGCCGGTGTACCACGCCATCATGAGGCACTCTCCCTCCAAGCCGGCCGTGGTGTTTGTCCCGTCCCGCAGACAGACTCGTCTCACGGCCATCGACATCCTCACTTTCTGTGCCGCTGACGTCGTCCCTCAGAGGTCAGTCACTGCAGCAACGTCATGCCTGTACATGTGATGAGGGGGCCGTGAGGGCGCCATTGTTACCCTTACGCCTCGACACTGGACAAACAACAGATGTTTGTCTCTCTGTAGGTTCTTGCATTGCACGGAGAAGGACCTCGCTCCCTTTCTGGAGAAAATCAATGACTCCACTCTTAAAGAGACTCTGGCCAATGGCGTGGGCTACCTGCATGAGGGCCTGTCTGCAATGGAACGCAGAATAGTGGAGCAGCTCTTCAACTCTGGTATGAGTCACTTTGTGCCTGTTTGGTCTGTGTACGTCGAGGACTAAAGAATTCATTTTAATCTAATTTCTTTCCCTTTTGACAGGTGCTGTTCAGGTGGTGGTGTCCTCTCGTTCACTCTGCTGGGGCATCAACATATCGGCACACCTCGTCATAGTCATGGACACCCAGTACTACAACGGCAAAATCCATGCGTAAGGCTCCCAACAGTCAATGCTCTCACAAAGATCTGTACTATGGATGATATGTATTGTTATTAACACTTCCGTTTTCCCGTCTTTCCCCTAGTTACGTGGACTATCCCATATACGACGTCCTCCAGATGGTGGGCAAGGCGAACAGACCAATGCTGGATGATGAGGGACGCTGTGTTATCATGTGTCAGGGCTCCAAGAAGGTAGAGAAATCTGTTTGTTTCTGTCTGGTTCAGTCTTGAAAGCGGTAACTTGTATGACTGCGAGACCAAACTAATATCTAAATATTTTTTTCTTTTCTTAGGACTTCTTCAAAAAGTTCCTGTACGAGCCGCTGCCGGTGGAGTCTCATCTGGACCACTGCCTCCATGACCACTTCAATGCTGAGATTGTAACAAAGACTGTGGAGAACAAGCAGGACGCTGTGGACTACCTGACGTGGACATTCCTGTACCGCCGCATGACCCAGAACCCCAACTACTACAACCTGCAAGGTGAGTCATCTGGTTTAAGCATTAAGCATTAAACTGCTGCTTTGAAATGTTTTTTCTTATACACTGTATAAAATGTTGGTATCAAGCTTTGTGCTTACTTTGTCAGGCATGTCCCATCGCCATCTGTCGGACCACCTGTCTGAGCTGGTGGAGCACACGCTGCATGACCTGGAGCAGTCAAAGTGCATCAGCATTGAGGACGAGATGGACGTCGCGCCGCTCAATTTGGGCATGATCGCTGCCTACTACTACATCAACTACACCACCATCGGTTTGTGCCATTAAAGGGTCCTATCCGACTCTCCTAATCATCATGCCGGTCTTAGATACCTTGTGTGTTTACATAAAAGTGTGTTGAATGAACACATGACTGACCTGTTGTTGTGTGGTTGTGTTTGGCAGAGTTGTTCAGCATGTCCCTGAATGCCAAGACAAAGATCCGTGGATTGATTGAGATCATCTCCAATGCTGCCGAATACAAGAACATTCCCATTAGACATCACGAGGATGCCCTTCTCCGACAGGTAAACAAACAACTCGGAATATACTTTTTTCAGCACACTCCTACCAAGCAGATGCCTTTGGGATGCAACAAGTTATTTTTCTATTTCAGTTGGCCCAGAAAGTCCCCCACAAACTGAACAACCCGAAGTACAACGACCCCCACGTGAAGACCAACCTGCTGCTGCAGGCCCACCTCTCCAGGATGCAGCTGAGCGCTGAGCTGCAGTCGGACACAGAGGACATCCTGAGCAAGGTGCAGATTTAAGGAGATTTTGGCACCGGAGCGGAAGGAGAACGATGTACCTGTGCCTAGAACGATGTACCTGTGCATAGAACGATGTACCTGTGTGGTTTTTGTAGGCGGTGCGTCTGATCCAGGCCTGCGTTGATGTCCTGTCCAGTAATGGCTGGCTGAGTCCTGCCCTAGCGGCTATGGAGCTGGCCCAGATGGTAACTCAGGCTATGTGGTCCAAGGACTCCTACCTCAAACAGCTGCCCTTCTTCACTTCAGAGCACATCAAGCGCTGCACCGACAAGGTATCCATCCCACTGCTCTCATGTTATTCTAAATCGTCACTCACTTTGGTATGATTGTACACTGGTTGTATGCGTAACACTGACCATTGTAACATTGCTCTTTTCTTCAGGGTGTAGAGAGCATCTTTGACATCATGGAGATGGAAGATGAAGAAAGAACCGCTTTGCTGCAGCTTTCAGACGCCCAGATGGCCGACGTGGCTCGCTTCTCTAACCGCTACCCGAACATAGAGCTGTCCTACGAAGTGGCAGAAAAGGAGAACATAAAGAGGTATGTGTGGAGTCCGATATCGGAAGCATTTGTTTGTAGTAATGACCGAACGAAAACCGAAAGTTATGTTCCATCCTAAACTTAAAGTTAAATCCTAAAGTTAAGCTGCTTTTAGTCCCTCCCACATTATTTATGGTTAAATGTTGATGTCTGCTTCTTCGCAGTGGCAGTCCGGTTCTGGTTCAGGTTCAGCTGGAGAGGGAGGAGGAGGTGACTGGACCTGTCATCGCACCGCTCTTCCCACAGGTAAAGGCAATATGTCTTTGCATGTTCAAGAATAAATATATATTTTTTCCCCAGGCCATGTAACGACTCTTTTCTAAATATTTTCCACTGTTACAGAAACGCGAGGAGGGCTGGTGGGTGGTGATTGGAGACCCGAAGTCTAACAGCCTTATATCGATCAAGAGGCTGACTCTCCAGCAGAAAGCAAAGGTCAGTGATAGTCTTGTATGTCGGATGAAGGAAGGATGCACTGTGCAAGGGCACACTGCTCCAATCAGGGAGCTGGGCTTTGGGGGCCTGCATATGTTGTCCACTTTGGGCAAACTGCAGCTAGAATATTTATTCTGAGCCATTTCACTGGCGTGTTTAACCGCAAGTAGTCATGACTTGGGTGGGTGTGTGACAACCAACTACCGCATGTCATGGCAGGTGTAATGCTGGGGAATGATAAGGAGGTTGTAGCAGTACACGACAGCTGCAAGCCAAACTGATTCGGCCTGTTGTGAACAGACACTTCACCAGTATTTTATTCCGGATGTGCTTTAAACTAACGGGTCTCGATTTGTTTCTCTCCCCCAAACCCTTCTGCAGGTCAAGCTTGACTTTGTTGCACCAGCGATGGGCGTCCATAATTACACCCTGTACTTCATGAGTGACGCATACATGGGCTGTGATCAGGAGTACAAGTTCAGTGCCGATGTGAAGGAGGCTGACAGCGAGGGAGACAGTGACTCCGACTAATCAATTACTGCATCTCCATTATTGTTTGAGAGGGATCAGGTCTTTTTTTTATTTTACTGTAGATATTTAGCCTGAACAGTGATTGACTTGTCATCTTTACCCTCATGGAAATAACTACTTTTGTCTCATTTTAAGTCACCCAAGTAATGTACACCTGTCTAGAATAAGTGTACAAGATCTTTTAGTCAAAGGCTCACTGAAGCCCAGATCTGAGTATTTTTCTGTGATCTCATTGAAATGTCATAAACCCACCAAGATAGTCTTCTGTGTTAAATTAGTGACCTATGCTCTCATCCTGGAAAAACTTTTTTATAAAATTTGTGATGTTTTTAATCTGTGGATTTTTTTTTTTTGCAATAAAGAGAAGGGACACAATTCATGTTTTTTTATTTATATATAAACAAAAGATGTGCTGAAGCATTAGTTTAGTCATGTTCATGCAAAATCAAGCTGAGCCATCAGGAAAAGTTGGATGAATTATTTGTGGTGAACTCTAAAGTACAGTTCCCACGTGCGCTCTAACTTCTTCAAGCCAGTTGGGTTCAGTCCTCCTCTTGGAACCTCCAGATGGAAATCCCTCCGTCATCGCTGCAGGAGGCAAGGAGTCCCGCCTCCTTCGGGTTCCAGGCGACACAGTTCACATCCTGGCTGTGGGCTTTGGTCACCTGAGCAGCTAGCGAGAACATCGGCTGCTCTGGATTGGCCGTCTCGTCTTCCTTGAACACTCTCACAGCATCGTCACCACAGGCAGTCGCCAGGGCGCCAGTCAGCCGACACCTAATCAGGGAAAAACAATTTTACCTTGGTTTATTTACCCTCAAATCCTCCCTGGAATATGGATGAATAAAGACTTAATATTTCATGATATAGCAAAGGATTACTGATGTACAAACAGAATAGATTTCTTACCAGGAAATATCATACACTGTTCGTCCATGATACCCAGACAGAGTGCAAACGCATTTCCACAACAAGTCTCCTGTTAAACAAGCAGAGCAAGAAACCAGAGCTTGAGGGAAAAAAAACCTGCCTACTTATTCACTTACTTCAATACATACTAAAAGTGTTGGGTAAAGTTAGTAATATATCTGACAAATCTAAAATCATTTTTGTTGCACTGATAACTTCACTTTGTGGAAGCTACAACAAACATCAGCCTCAGATTATTTCACCACATTTATGTGACTTATGATCTTTGCCTGCTGAAGAACTTTGTTTCGGGGGAAAACAAACCTTGTCCGCTTTCATTAGGAGACTCTTTCCATATCTTCACGGTGCGGTCATCGCTGCAGGAGGCCAGTCTCTGCCCGGTGGCATCGAAAGCTAAACTCCACACCGTGGATGTGTGTCCTTGCAAAGTGGCTCGGCACTCCCAGTCGTCATCCTCTTCCTTGTAAATACAAACGTTGTTGTCGTAGCTGGCTGACGCAAGGAGCTGTATGAACATTGGGAAAACGCATCGTGAGACAACGGTGAAACACATTGAGGAGCAGCAGAAGAGGAGGAACCTACCTCCTGGGTCGGGTGCCACACGATATTCTTGACGTCCTGCGTGTGAGAGTTCACAACGGTAACACACTCGTACTCATCTTCTTCATCCACTGTGAAACGAAGGGATTCAGAGACATGGCATCAGTAGTTTCACTAATCATGAATCTGACCCCAGAGTCTTTACATCTACCGCCACAAGCTAAAGACACCTTTTCAGACTATACCTTCACCTAAAAAAAAAAAAACTTGTAACACTTCAATTGTACTTATAATGGCTTTTATCTATAGTAAGTTTTAAATCGGCTTATTTGATGAAATTGCACTTCCTTGTTCTTCTGGGTTTGTATCCTTATGGTTGAAAAATAGTTTTGGATAAAAGCGTCAGCTTGTGATGACATGTAATGAATCTAGATGCAGTTCAACACAAACCTTCCCAGACCCAGACACTCTTGTCTCGGCTACACGTTGCCAGCAGATTCCCCGAAGGTGCCCACGCCACAGACTTGACCTCATTTTCATGTCCTTCCAACACAGTCAGACTCTGCAGGAGACACGGTGAAACTCTGGGTAAAATCTACGAGGGCACAGCGTATTCAAAGTGAAGGTTCAGTAAATCCGCTGACCTCAAAGTCATCATTCTTCTTTTTCCAGATGCAAGTGGTCGCATCAAAGCTGGCAGACGCCAGGTAGTTGCCGCAGGGAGACCAGGCCACTCTCCTCACAGTGCGCTGGTGTCCATCCTGAAGCACACTCTTACATATCCACGAGTCACCTGGAAAAAGATAAATTGTTTCGTTAATATTGGAGCAGCTAAAAATGGATGAGCATGACTGCTTTATTAGTGATAACAATTCATTGGATCTGTGCAGCAATGTAGTGAGGTGCTTGGATTTGTACTGGGTTAGCTCAAACAGACCTCGCTCTCTGGTTATTTTATCTACGGTCCCCTTCTAACCTCTTTTCCATGAAAGGATTATAACTCAATGCATATACTCAGAGGATTTTGTCCATATCATCAAGTTTTTCAGATTATTAGATTGAATTTGTATCCAAAGAACCATACCAACGTTTTACCAATAATAGAAGATTATAATAAATATATAATAAGAATGATAAAACAACCCCTTCGTTTGACTTATTGATCGGCCCCGCGATGGCAAACTAGTAAGAAGAATTGACTCCATGTTAATGTAAACAATATGTGCCAATATGGCAGGACCTTTACTTCCGTCAACGGTTGTGTGCGATGGATTTCTTGAAGTATCCCGGAAGAAATAAATTACAGCCTAACGAACTCAGTGATTACAATAACAATAGTTGTAACGTTATTTAATAAAATGCAAAACTATGATATCTTTATCAACTCTAAAGCTGAATGTTGTAAAAGCCAACAGTCTAAAACTCACCCTCTCGTCCCCATATCCGGATGGCGTTGTCGCCCCCGCATGAGGCTAGCAGCGTCCCGCTGGGGCTCCAGCCGACGAACCAGCACCGGGAGTCCGGGTGCGCGTTCAGGGTCTGAACCGGGATCAACCCCGCCTTCATGTTTGACCCGCTGATGTCACGTGGTGTCGGTTCCGGAGCCGTCTGAATATCCGTCACGGACGATGACGGTTTCACGGACGCGAGGGATTTATCGGTTAACGTTAACGAACACCACGAGCTCACCGCTGCTGTCAGCGACGACGGGGAGGGGGGGGGGGGGTCTGTCAACTCGAAGATAACACGAAAAGGAAATGTAGGAGTCGCCTCAACGCACAAAAGTTCAAAAAAACCACCGGGTCGGAAACGCCGCCATGTTTGCTTGTTTCTTCTTTTTCTTCTTCGTGGGGTTTCGCGGCGGTCGACATTAAACGTAATGGGTGAATTATCGCCACCCTGCGCGAAAATAATCAGAGATTAGCTCCAGTATCCATCACCGTGCTCCTGTTTCTCCGAGGAAGTGCCAACTCATTGCATTGCTTTTATTTTAATTTGTTTGTCGTCATACAATATCAGCCTCGCACTAAAAGCTGTTTTTGTTTATTAATCAAAATTCTTTAATTATTTGACCTGCTTAATTATATCAGTCTAAAATATATATTTGATTATAAATACATTGAAATAACACAATTTTGTATTACCTTTTATTATTTATTGTATGACTTCATATGTCATGCTATGTCAACACAGATTTTTGTGTGGGTGTATATGAAAGGCTTAACAAAAGGTACACATTGAAAGTTCTTCGCCAAATAATTGTAATTTGAAAGGCAGAAAAAGAGTTTGGGCATAAACAGTTGTATCCAATTCATCATTAATCAGCACACCGTCTAACTATCTCAAAGTATGTTATCACAAAAAAGCGATATAATTTATAGGTCAAATGAAGCAATGCCTACTTACCGCTGTGATGTGGCTGTCTCATCAGCAGGTGGGAGCACTGAGCACCACTCGCGCGCAGACTGCAGCCTCTTGAACCAACAAAGAAGAATGTTGTGAACAAGGAAGTTGATATTTTACAGGAAGCCAGCGTAAGCTCCCTTTTGTTTTGTTTTGTCTTGATTTTCTATATCGAATTGGTGGACATTTGTCACCACAACAGCTTGCAACATTAGTTAATATATTTTCGTTCTTCTGGTTTCGTCACCATCAAGTTGATTTTATTGTTTGACATTCGTCGTTGGCTGAGCTTCACGCGCTAACAACATAGCTAACGGGCCCAGAAGGCCACCAGTCCATTGTCTGCGCGTAAGTCACTTAATATCATCGCGTTTGTATCAGGCAGCTAGTTCTAGGATCAAACGTTGTTTGGAAACATTAGATACGATTAGAACAAAGCGCCCTGACTGCTGTCATACGTCCATCGCCCGGGTAACGTTCGCTGTACCGGCCAACTGTTTATTTTTTTGGCCGGTCAGGTGATCAACAGTACCAACGGGTCGTCTAGTGCCGTGGCATATAACGTCACTGTAAATAATAGAAAAAACGAAAACTCAACTATTTATAGGGATATATTTGAGTGGCCATGTATGCCCCGCCGGGTTCTACTGTCCCTGGAGGCCGGAGGAGGAGAGGGGGCACCTCCGTCCCCAAGCAGCCGGAGCGGAGCCTGGTGTCCGCTCTGCCCGGAGCGCTGTCCATCACAGCGCTGTGCACGGCTCTCGCAGAACCGGCCTGGCTGCGGGTTCATGGAGGCACGTGTCCGAGACAAGAGCTCGGGGTGGCAGATGTCCTCGGGTACATTGACCCCAAGCTTCTGGACGGTGAGGACCAACACTAGTGCATTCAAAACCAGAAAATGGTATATATGAGTCTAGTAACTCACTCTCTGTGGCATCTCTGTGTGCCTTCAGATTACTGTGTGAATCCACAGACCATCCTGCTGATGAGGGTGATCGCTGCCTTTTGTTTCCTGGGCATCCTGTGCAGTTTGATTGCCTTCTTTTTAGATGTGTTTGGACCCAAACACCCTGCCCTAAAGATCACACGCCGATATGCATTTGCACACATCCTCACAGGTATTGTACAACGGTTCCTTTCAGATTCTTGGATTTTTATACATTTTTGAAGAAGAGGCAGGTTGTGGTGTTTGTTCTAACTTACTGTTTTTGTTTGTTTCCCATCAGTGTTGCAGTGTGCCACCGTCATAGGCTTCTGCTACTGGGCTTCGGAGCTAATCCTGTCACTACAGCAGCAACACAAAAAGTACCACGGCTCTCTCATATACGTCACATTTGCCATCAGTTTCTACCTGGTGGCAGGGGCGGGCGGAGCCTCTATCCTCGCCACAGCGGCAAACCTGCTGCGCCATTACCCCACCGAGGAAGAGGAGCAGGCTCTAGTGTTGCTCTCGGAGATGGAGGACAGCAGTGAGACGTATCCCGCTGATTATGACATTGCCAATCAGTTTCAGCCGCCGCCTGCCTACACGCCCTAATGCCGCCAGTCTGGCCTTGTTAATTCTCGCTTCTTTCTCAGCACGGCTATTGGCTCGAGGAGGAAAGTACCGCTCTTATCAAAGGGATATCTTCGCAAATACGCTCCATAATGAACACAGCGTGCACACTTGGTGCACAAACTCTTTGAGTGACAGTGCTTGGGTGCATGAAAGCTTTCTTTTGTGGTGGCGTTTAGGATACGGTTCTTACTTTCACCACTCAAATCTTTAGTGATTTGCATGTAAATGTTTTTTTAGGAATTGGTTCTTACATGTAAAGCAAACTAAACTCCAAGAGTTGCTTAACATGGCTCATCGCAAGTAATTGACGAAACGGCAGCAGCCTGATCAGTGCCAATGACGGTATTGACGTTGGGCTGTTGGCAGATCAGCAGCGCTTGTATTGCTCTCGGTCCGAGCGTGAAAGTTTTCTTAAACCTAATTTTGTTTTTATTTTTTATATGCTTGCAGTGCGTCTAACTTTATTTTCCTAAAACATGAAAAATGTAGAAATATACTAAATTTTTTAGACATTTCTTTCTTATAAATTATCAAATGGACCTGGTTATTTATTTAGTTTTCTGTGGAGACGTTCTTTCTTTTGTCGGTAGACACCTGCCACTGGTTTAGTCTTAGGTAATCACATCTTTACTTGAAGCAAGAAAACTGTCAAAATACGACCCCACTTTGTGGTGTTTTTAAAGGAGTGTGGCATGTGTAGTGGTGGAGAGCCAGCAGCAACGCAGGACTTGAGAAACATGGCTTTATGTTTCACAATGAGAGACATTTAGTTATTCATGTCATGTTTCTTGTATTTTTACTTTGTGATTGCCATTCGTGATTGTTTCAGTCCGTGTTTGTTTTATGCACGTTCTTTTGTGTGCACATTTTAACCCTTCAGGCCGAATTGTATGAGAACATCTCGCAGCCAGCTGAGGCTTAAAATTGTGATTGATGTGACTAGTTGGTTGTATATTGTTCCGTTTACTCATTTCTGCATTTTGTTTCTCAAATTGTCATCGTATGCTTTCATCCCCAGTATGTAAATATTGATTGTTTCTACATAAAAAGTGGTCATAATAAAGATTAATGCCATGTTTTGCCTCATGTTTGTCATTTCTACATTGAATCGTTGGTTCTTCATTGAGTGCAACTCCTTCACCCAATGCGGTCCAGAGGTGAGAGCTGTAGATATTAAACCGTATATAGTGACTTTGACTTTTCCGTCTGACCGGGGTATTTCAGGGTTTACTGTCTAGACGTAGACGGAAGATGGAATTACAGTAGGTAAGAGCCTTACAACCTAATAGACTTTAAAGGCCATACAGTCTGCCTTCTACTGGGAAAGGCATCACAGCCCCCATATTCAAATACAATAATCACCATTTCTTTTAAAACTGCATATGGTGGCAGTGTGTCATGTTTTAAGTTACCAGTCAACTGCTACAAAATATAAAACTACATGAAATGCATTATTTCTGCAGGTTTCTCCATCCAAATGTTATGCAAATAGTTGTCTTCTAAATGGGTCAAGATATTTTCAGTGTTGAAGCACTTCAGGTTCAGAATACTCTCAGAGCTCAAGAATCACTCGGTGGCCAAATGACTTAAGGTAATCAGGTTTATGAACAAGGTATTAATAGAGAAGGGTGTTCGAGCTGAGGAATAGTCCATTGAAGACAAATAAGTAACTGCTGTTCAGAGATAATAGAGCTTACGTGGTAACGTCACCAGGTCGCTCTCTGCTGGTATATATACAGGCACAGCGAGATCCATGTTACTACCATTCAAAGTCTTCATGCTCATTGGCAAACTTTTACATTCTCCTCCTGACACAGTGAGATTAGTGAGGCTAAATCATGCTGGCATCCAGGACTTTGCTCTCGAAACAAACACTGACTGTTCTCTCTCGGCAGCCTGCCTGCTTTGTTCACCACGGTGACCATGGCAACTGGGGAAATACTAATATTGCGGTGGTAAGTGAAACATACCAACACGTGGCCAGTGAAAAAAGTCAAATGCTTAGTGTGGGCGTAATTGTGATTTGTGAATGACAATGTCATCCAGGTTTTCTCAGGCTGCGGCTGGTGGGATGGGACTGATGTCCATGAGGGAGTATAGTGAGTATCAGAATGTCACACACTCCTCTCAACCTCATCACCATGCAGGGATGGCCATTTCCATTTCTGTCCTCAGCACCATGTACCACCTGAGCCGCAACGGCGCTCGCTTCCAGATTTTTGCTCCAAATCAACAGCAAATGCATGTGATGGACCACATGAAGAAGCAGCCTGGCTCCGGGGAGAACCGGTACGCTTGTTAGGAGACACTGATACAGTTTCAAATGGATCTTACTTAACATGTGTTTACACACCTGACGTGATTAATTCCATAAGGTAGTATTTATGATTATTTCTGGCCGTCACGTAGGAACATGATGATGGAATCATCTCGCTTCAGTCATGGTCAAGGAATGATGCAAATGCAAGACCTGTCCAAGCTGGACGTCAACAGCTTTGATGCAGTCATCTTTCCCGGAGGCCACGGCGTCACAAAGAATCTGTGAGAAATAAGGAGATACAAAGACTGCGTAGTGGGAAATTTAGTAAAAAACGGAGGTACAGGCTGGCGTGACAAGGGCGAAGAACTAATACCAGTGTACGATGATCCACTCTTTAGATCTTCTTTCGTGAAGGATGGCAAAGACTGCAAGCTGCAGAGTGATGTGGAAAGGGTGCTAAAGGACTTCCACCGCTCACGCAAGCCCATCGGGTATGTATCATTTGAATCTGTAGCAGTAGTGAAAGGGTAACACAGTGAAAATCTACTTCTCTTTGATACCAGTAGTATTAGGGCAGCAGCATGCAAGATTAGAATTCACATTTTAAATCCAACCATGAGGCAAACTTGCAGATTGTTGCTGATTTTACATTTAACTAGATAAAGACACAAGAGATAAACAATCCCCGTTATGGAATTGGGACATGGGACAACTGTAGAAAGGTATGTATATTAACACTGATGTTAAAGTAATTAAAATGTTGGTCACTTCATCAGTGTTAGAAAGAAACCCACCTATTGTTTATGTTATTGCTAACACCTGCACTTTTCCTACAATGAAGTCAGAATTCCTGCAGCAGAGCTAAATTGACACCATACGGAGACCACAAGGTGCGATTGCACTTTGCTGGTGTGTGTGTGTGTGTGTGTGTGTGTGTGTGTGTGTGTGTTATCTTCACTTAGTACCAAGAAGCCCACACCAGTATTTATCTAAAGGCACTCAGGTGTTTCCTCTTCAGCAGATTCAACCTTTGGTTCTATAGGTTCAAGTTGGGAGGAATAGCACTTTCAATTATCAAATAAAAACAACAGGTGAAGTGGAGAGTTATCAGTCACGTGTGGGCTGTGCACATCCACTCCAGTCAGGCACAATAAGTGAAATCCCCCGGGCGGGTGGAGCACACTGCAGTTGTGTGGGGCATTCAAAAAATATATGGTTTCATCAAATGTAGTACAAGATTGCTGCTTAACATGTTTTTTAATGGGATTAATGGGAATGGTGCTCCCGTTAGCAACAACTCTAGGGCCATGTTGTCAGCTGTATCAGTGAAATAGTCATATCAAGTGGCAGCAAAAATGTACGAATAACTAAAACTTCACAAAATGTTTGAGATTCAAGCGTACAGTTCAGTGTATCCGAGTATGTTTCTTCTATGTTTCTAGTAGTTTTCTAAGCGCACACTGAGGTTCACATTGCTGTCCAGGTGATATGTACTTGGGTAGCTTTTCTTTTTCCGGCTATAAACCCATCCTGTCCGATACTGGTAAGGCTATTACCCTCCCACCCTGATCCGTCTGGCGTCTCAACGTCGACTCGCCTTTAAAACCCTCGACCGGCGTTTCAGACTGGCCAGCATGGCTCCGGTGCTGGCTTGCCGCGTGCTGCCCAGCATCGAGGTGACCATGGGCTACGAACGGGACGAAAACACTCGCTGGGGGAACTGGCCTCACACGAGCGTGGTGCAGGCCGTGAAGAGCATGGGCGCCAGCCACAACGTCCGTGAGCCATACATATCCTTTGTGAGGCTGGATTCGTGACCATTATGTCATTGCTTGTGATCCTGAGTAACTCCCGCTTTTGCCCTTAACCCTTTCTTTTACGAGGCCTATGTGGATGAGAAGAACAAAGTGGTCAGCACTCCTTCCTTCATGTGGGAAACAGATTATCACTATCACTACATCTTTGATGGCATTGGAAATATGGTCAAACATGTCATGCGAATGTCAACCAAGTGATGTGACAGTTTCTCTTGGAAAAGCAATTAGTGTATTCGAACTCATACCCTTGTATTGTGATGATTGATTACCTGAAACAAAATAAAGGCTTTAGTTTAAAAACAAATGGCTGTTGTGTAATTCTCTGTATTGGCTACAATGTATGTGTACATAGAGCCGATCTACACATCTGAGGGGGTCATGGGTCACGACCCAAGAATTTCATAACATGCTGGGAGGAATTCATTGTCCTCGCCTCAGCCTTCGATCTAATTCGTCATGATGAACCCCATCACAGTAACGGCATGTCTAGTGTAAGCAGATAGAAGCGAAGGCAGAAGGCACGTAGAAGCCTCTCAAGTAGCTGAGGTGAGATGAGAGGATACGTTAACCAGATTTAAAAAGGCTTCACTAGTGATTACAGGGGAGGCCCAGCTCCGGAGAATTAAATGAACGAGCAGCTGAGTTTATTGTTGGAAACTTTTTGTTTCAACATACAAAAAAAGACATTATTTCATTCAGGTGCATTCAGAATAAAACAATTTATTCATTCAGTACAAACATATAAAAATGACATAAACGACCAGGTGTTGAGATATAAAAATTTATATTTTGTACAAAACCATCATCAGAAATGCATACTTGCTCCATATGAAGACTCTGGGTTTAATATAGCACAAATTTAGAATCTTAGCTACAAAGATATTCTTAAAACCTCTGTTTATGAGGTGACGTTATATAAAACAGCTTTTTTTCAGTAATTCTTTTCAGGAACTAAAATAAAAGTAGGCTAATATTCATTGGACTTCACAGAAATTCAAATAAGAATCAGAAGTCTTTCACAGTGTTGACTTCAGATCAATGAAGTGAATTGTAAACATTGTTGCATATCATAACTCAAAGATAGTCTTCATGTGAGCAAAACCTTTGTAAAAAAAAGTTACAACTTTTCAACTATTTTGAATCCTCTGATCATCACTTTCAAATTCGTCAGCTCAAACCTCATATGGTGAATCAAGTAACATGTGACGTTAACAAAAATAAGGCAAATATCTGTAATTTAATTACAGGGGCTAGCTTTGACCAATTCAGCTGGAGTAAAGTAGCATTTTGTCATGAGATGAAAGGTTGAAGTGGAATATACAATGCAGCAGGGTTCACATTTAGGTGCATATAAACATTTGTACATCGGGAACAAATACTGAAAGGCTATTTGAAGTTATTTCATTCATAAAGTCTCAAGTTTCACGTTTTGTGGAATATTTGTATATAACAGGAAATTAGTTGAGGGAACAAACAGGAAAACCACGGTGGCAAATAACAAACTCTTCTTTTCAATAAAGAACCATCAGGGTTGCCTAATCATGTGATTTTCGGGTACTATTATACAAGTACTCTTGTCATACTCAGAGAGAGACGGTGGTGAAAATGCTTTGATCGGTGTCTGATTGGCAACACGGCAACATTGCACTCATAGCCAATTCCATTAGCAGATGTTAGCTTGCAAACAAACCTATATACTTTGATGTGATGAACATGAACTTGAAATACAACCATCATTATGTAGCATGCTACTGCTTTTATAAAGCAGGCCTCTTTTCATCTCAGTTGGGGGAGGGAGTTTTATTTCTCAAAGGAGCCCCTTGTGCCTGATTGTCAAGGTTTAAAAAAAAAAAAAATCCCAAAATACAGTTGCACGAGCTTCTCAGAAAAATAAATAATCCCTTCTCAGCTTCATTGTGCAAAGCACAATGGAGTACAGGAAAAATAATATGTGAGGGTTTGCATTCTGTTATATTTAATGGCATACAGCATATGGTGCTGTCTCTTTAAATTGTTTTACTTTAATCTGCCGTAACAGATGATTAACATTATGAAACAATGTTGTTTTCTCACGTAGGAAAGCTCCAGTGACAGTGTTCAGTACCACAGTGCTGTCGTCGGTTCATCAAAACTGCTTTTTGGTCTCTGTCTTAGATATACCTGTGAAAGACAAAGACAAAATACAGCATTAGAACGGTCGTTAAGGGCAACCTTCAAACATTTGAGCCACATAGCTTTTCGCATGCACATGTTGACTGCACACGGGTAGCAGGCGAGAAAAGGATGCATGCAGGGGAGCAGTGAGAGGTGGGAAAGAACAGAGGGAAGAAGGCGAGAGGGCAGGCAGAGTAACGGACCGGATGAAACTGCTAAAGCAGTGCTGACCCGCAGTCAGAGTCTGAATCGTGGCCACGGTCGAGGCAGGGCTCACGGGGACAGATGGATTCCTGAGTCTGCCTGTACTCTTGGTACTCCTGGCGGAGAGCGTTGAAACGCGCCTCACTTAGCGAGCGGCCGTACTGGCAGCGAGCTGGGTTGGAAACAGGCGGTCTGACTGAGGTACACGGGCCTGGGGATGGCATCCGGGAGAGGAAATGCATGGATGGGCAAGCTCACGATAATCACAGCACAAAGGGCACAGGGTGAACACATGCAGCACCATCACATCAAGCGTCACATACAACGAGAAAAAGGACAATAAATGATCACCTTTCTGTTGCTGGTCCTGGAGGCCACCGGCTTGATCATGTCTGAGCTCCGCCCTGCCTCTCCAAAGACCATCGCACGACTGATCAAACCTCATGGCCTCCAGGACCTCCGAGTCCACGCACGCATCAGCAGAGTCCCACTCATAACTCTCATCTACTGATGTGTTCCTTCTAATGAGATACACAGAACAAGGGGTCAGGTGACAGTCATCCCGAACAAGAAACAAAAACAACAGAATTCATGTTATTTTGGCAACAGAAATAAATCCCCCTGCCAAGAAGACGCTCCAGCGAGCTTGCAGCTATTTTCCAGGTGTGGTGCCGTTTCACCTTTTCGTTCTCCTTACAGGAAGCTCCATCTCGGCCGCGTGCCGCTCGCTCTCCTCTGTGGTCTCGGGGGAGCTGAGCAGCGTGGGAGTGATGGACAGGGACTGCCGGAAGAGTCCGGCGCTGCCTCTGCCGCTGCTCTGACTGGCGTAACTGGTCCTGCCTCCCTCCCTGGTCTCCGTCTCCCCTCCCCTCCTCACCACCATCACCCTGTCAGGCTGTCTGTAACACTCTGCCTCTCTGGGTGGGAACGGGGCGTAGCAAGGCGAGGGCCAGCTGATGCCTCTGGGTAGGTATGTCCTCGGTGGGCCCCTGCCGGGGTCCATGGGTCTCATGCTGTCCCCTCTGGATCCTGGCCAGTGCTGGTGCTGGGGGACAGGGATGGACGAGGGCCCGGGGACACATTTATGCGGGGCAGACCTTGTGGTGTCTTGATAGGATGGAGACCACCTGGAGGACTCTGGGAAAACAGCGGCTTGCCGCCGCAGGTCGGAGGGTTCCAGCATCGGGGACATTGAGGTTCGTCTAGGTGGGTACATGGAAGGAGTGAGGTAGCAAGGACTTGCTAAAGGTCTTAGTGCGTGGCGGGGCATCTCCATGCTTCCCATGCTGGGGCGTCTGAATGGGACGTACTCCCTCCAGGAGGGTCCCGGCCTGGGGAGGGAAGGCGGACTGCGACCCAAACTGTAGGACTTCACCCTGACGTCTGGGTTTGGGAACTCGTCCCAGTAACATTTCTCAGAAACGTACGTCCTGGGGCTCTCAAAGTGCTCCCACCTCTGTGAGCCTAGGCTGATGGATTTCTTGAGGAAAGGACGAGGCTGTCCCATACCCGAGAGTGTCCTACATGGGCCTATGCTCAAGGACTTCTTCAGAAATGGTACAGGTGCGAGACATATCCGGGATGCAATGTTATTAGTCCTGCTGCCCTGGGGGGGTCTTTGGGGTTGCTCTGGTACAGACTCACAACTGTCTACAAAGCTCTGTGGGTGTTTGGACACTATATCAGCCATTCCTCTAGCTGCACTGAACAAGGTGTGAGGCGACCTGGACCCCGGTCTGGATCCCGGTGTGTCTGTGCTTTTGTTGGCAACTCGAATTTGTGTTTTCTCATTGTAGAGCTGCTTGCTAGTTTTCTCTGGACCGGGCGGCGATGTGGTCGCCTCGTCGGGAAATCTCACTCGATGTGAAGAATTTCTAGCTTCCGCACGGAGGGGGGGTTTATGGCCTTGTTTATTACCAGGATCAAAGCTGGCTTCGGCTGATTGGTGTATCGAGGGTTTTCCCCGGTTGTCCTGCACATGAACTTCCCAGTTGGTAGGAACCACATCAGGCTTTGCCCCGGGGGATTCCTCTGGCTCTGGTTGTGAACCTTGTCCAGCGGTGTCTGTGACTGCGGCGTCTTCCACAGGCTCATCGACGCTCATTTCAATGAAACCTGGAAGGCTCAGGTATTCAAGAATTGCACTAGTCTGCAGAGGGGACATCTGGGGAGACGGAGCTACAGGCTTAGCCTTGAAGGACCCAGACACGACAGGGACAGAAAATTGGGACTGGTCACTATCCACTTCTTCTACAAGTGTCAATGTTGAAACGGGGCTCGGACTATCAGAGAAGAGACATTTGTCACTTCTCCTGGAGCGCGTTCGCACACCCTCTCTCTCTAGCTCGGAGTAAAACCCTGAACTCCGTCGGTCATCCCGGGCCTGAGTGTCTTTCTCTTTGGCCTTTGCCCCTACTTCAGGGTGTTCATAGGGCAAGGTAGGATAATTTGATGGACTGGGGTCTCTTGTGGCTGTGTAGTATTTAGCATTTCTCTCAGGCGGGTTATATTGTGCAGAGGCTGAACTTTCATCGGGCCTCTCACACTCAACTGAAGGACCTCTGGCAGCTGAACCGCAGGGCTGAGTTCCTGCAGAAGCATACGAGTGTCTGGACCTTGAAGCAACAGCGCCCTGCTGTGTCCTTTCCCTGAAGCCCTGCTCGGTCATGGACTTCCTGCATCTGTCCGTCTCTCTCAGAGGACTCTGTGACCTGGCTCTATCTGGTGCTTCTAGGCACAGGGCAGGGAGACTTTCTGAGGTCACGTGACCAGACAGCATGGGTAGGGAGGTGTTCTGAGTGGCTGGAGAGCGCGAGGAGTCAACGGCAAGAGAGTCCTCTGTGGTGTCCCGGCACGCGCGAGCATGCTGCGGTCTGGTCGATGACGCGGTGTCCCGGGGGCTCCGTACAGGAATGAGGCTGGTGACTGAGGTAACAGGACTCAGGTCCCACTGTATGCGAGACGTCGGGAGCCGGTCCATGGGACTGCTGGTGTTCCCAAAGTAGCACGCCCTTCGATAGTCAGATACCCGGCTTGTTTGACCAGAGGGCCTGTGTTTCGGTCTTATCATAACCTCTTGTGGCTTCCATACGGGCTCCTCCTCTACATTGGATCTGTCCCTTTGATAGCTTTTCGTCTTACTAGACTGTCCCTCGTGCCTCCCGCTACCTTGACTCCTTTGACCGGCAGTGTAGCTCTCCAGCTCCCTCTCCATTTCTTCCCTCTCTTTTGCCAGTTGGACACACTTGTTAATGCTACCGCTCTCCAGCTCGCTGTCCAACTGTGACACCAGGGTGCTGTTGTTAGTCAGCGGACTCTCCAGAGATTGGTAGTTTGAATGATGTCGTCTGTCTCTGTCCAGCTGCTTTGTTCTCCTCCCCAGGGTTGGGAACAGATCTTCAGTGTTGCCTGGCATGCAATATCTCCTGAGAGAATCGCTGGGTTTCTTCTCACTGTTGTCTGAACAGAAGCTGGCTCTTTCCAGTAGAGCCTCTGAGCTTTGTTCGTCGTCGGAGTAAAAGCAGCCGTGACGGGAGAAGTTTCTGGCCATGGCGCGTACTCTTCCAGGCGAGGAGGGAGGTCGGCTGAGCTCTGGGACGTCCACAGTGAGAGGAGACTCTGTCCTCTTGTCCTTCTCTGAGCTTAAGATCCTCGACTCGGGTGACTCCCTGAATGACGTCCTATTGCTTCCCGAACCACTCGCCCCGCCGTTACTTTGCAGAACCTCTATTCTGGAGTTTTTCTTATTGGACAGACTGGAGTCCTCTGGCAGGGGTTGGACAGTGAAGCGCCCATCTGGGCCTCTGGAGATAGACTCCAGAGCAGATGGTGAGGCGTCCTGAGAGCCCAAGTGACTCTCAAAGAGTGTGTAATGTGGTGGCGGAGAGGAGTTGGACAGGAGTTGTTTCCGCTGGTCATGGTATTCCCCGCGGCTGCCTTTATCAAAGGACGACCGATCGGACTGGGAGGAGGAGGAGTTGGGGAAGAAGGGAAGCGGCGGACACAGCTTCAGCTTTAGGACACTGTCTGGACTGCGAGGAGGTGATCGAGTTCTGAGAAAGACATGGACAAGAATTTGTTTTTAATTTAACTTAAATTGATTAAAGAACCGTGGGTTCTGACAAAAAACTTTTAGACGGTGCCGCATGTAACTTTCTGCTCATACATCCACACATCAAAGAAGATAAGGACACTTACTGTGGGGATGAGCTCTTCTGCAGGGCAGATGGGAGATCTACGAGGAGTGGAAATGCAGGAGTTAAAATTGTCAAAACATGACATTGTATTCACCATAAACCTGGAAGCCAACACAAGCAGAGTTGTAACTCAACTTTTTGGATAAAATAAACCATTCACCTTGTCTTCTCTTTCTGCGCCGACGCTGCCTCCATTGACTCATGTAGCACGCTGTCACCAACGAGAGAACGATGGCCGCGAACAGGAAGCACACTCCTGCTAGCACACCAGCCAACAGGGGCTCAGGAATGAACTCCAAGAAACCCGGGCGCAGGGGGTAAATCTCCATCCCTGTAATCAGTCAATAAGGGTTGTTGCAAGTGGGATGCCGGAACCTATGCTCAATATGCAGGTAGTGGCATCATGATGTACACAAATCTACTCACCTAGGGTGGAAACATTGACAGACTCACTCGGTTCACTAAGAGCTTTGTTGCTACAAGACATCAGCCTCAGATCATAACTGGAATCCTGATGGAGAGACAAAAGACATAAACTAGTATGCCCACTGAGAGTTCAAATGTTTTGTAAATGATCACATTGGTTTGATATGAAACAATTGGCCAAATAGCTAATGAATCAACATGCAACCAGGTTGTGAATGCAAGATATCCAGAAGCCACACACTGATTGATCATTTAAATAAAAGATATAGAATGAACTGATCGATACCCTAAACAGTCCTTGTACAAGTAGTTCACTCTGATTGGCACTGATGTCGCTGTTGAGGACGACCCATTGGCCTTGATCCCTTCGGCTCTGGAGCACAAAGCCCGTCAGTGGAGAGGATGGAGCCTCGGGAAGCAACCACTGGAGGAAAATTCCTCGGTCAGTCCGGTTGGCTGACAGGAATATTGGAGGATCCAGGAAAGGGAGAGTGGTGACAGCTGTAGGGGCTTCTGTTGGCACATCTGATAACAAAACAAAATATAAGTTCAAGGTGATAAACACAAAACAGCATTAGAGAGAGTAAAGGACAGTCCAGACAGAACTTGCACAAACCTTCAGTCCGCACGGACACAATTTCACTGAAAGGTCCGGAGCCGAGTTTATTCTGAGGCAGGACACTGAACTGATAGCCGGTGCCAGCAAGCAGCCCCGTCACTAGCAGGTAGGTTTTGGATGTCGGCACGGGCAAAGACGCCCACTCGTGTTTCCCTCGAGATGCCTGCTTGACCCTGAGAAAAAAAAGCAAAACAGAAAATATAAAAACAGAACATGAAACAGTTTGGATTGTTTTTCGTGCAGCATGTTACTGACCATACAGTGAACTTCTGGGTGTATCCGCCATCAAAGCCGGGCACCCAGGACACATTGGCCTGGTTCATCTCTGTGACGACAGATACTGAAGACACAACATGAGGACTTGTGCCTGAGGAACAGACAAACGATTCTGTAAGTTCACACTGCCGACGACACGAGTGGATGCGATCCGATTAAATGTGTCAAAATGTCAACACGCGCGCTTTCGCTGAAATAAGGTCGGTCCACCCACCCAGCACCATGACCACTGTGCCTGCACTGACGGTCGCTACGCGATTCGTAGCCAAGCACTCCCAGCCCCCTTGGTGATCTTTACTGAGCGGCTGCAGCAGGAGGGAGCCGTTGGCCAGCACCGTGTACGGGGAGCGAGGGGAAGGACCAATCTGTGAAGAAGGACCGTAGCAGGTTAAAAATAAGGCATAGCATGAGGTGTGTATGCACTCCCACTAAATGTAGTTAAACATTTCTTTTACCTTGCTCCAAGTTATGTTTGGAGCAGGGTCTCCGATGGCTTCACAGTGGATGATCAAGTCTCTGCCCACTTCCTGGAGATACTCGGGCCGAGGAAGCACTCTGAATGATGGTGGGTCCTTGAGGAGAGAGAGAGAGAGAGAGAGAGAGAGAGAGAGAGAGAGAGAGAGAGAGAGAGAGAGAGAGAGAGAGAGAGAGGCAGGGGGAAATAGAGAGAATGGTTTTACCTTCATCCATTTAGAACTCTGAAAAATAGTCGATAAGAGCTGAGGGCACCAGCCTCACCTGCAAAATGACCTTAGTGGGTTCAGACTGTCCCATGGTGCCATAACTGTTATAGGCCGTACACGTGTACATGCCTACAGCGTTGTCATTGGCTGTTGCTATAAAAACAGATCCCTCGGAGTTCACTATCCAACCCGGGAGCTGGGAAGATCAATGAAGGAAGAAATGAGGCAGTACTTTATGAGGATTTTTCTTGCATTTGTGACAAAGTGTTTCTAAGCAGCACGGCTTACCTTGTCAAGATTCAAATGGTTCCCATCTTTTGTCCAGTTGACATAAAGCACTGGGGGATCAGCCTGCACCGGGCAGATAATGACCCCTTCCATGCCTGAAGGCAAGTATGTTTCCCGGGACATTCGGCCCACACGTGCAGGGTCTGTGATGAAATGAGAGGAATTGATCGCAAATATAAAGAAGATGAATGTGTATTTGAAAACCACACTCTCTCACAGCAGACTAAACCCTTACGTTTCACTTTGAGGTGTGCGGAGGCCGAGGGCGGGGTGAGTAACCCATTAGTTGGGATACAGGTATAGTTTCCAGCATCCTCGGGAATGAGATTAGGGATAAGAAGTGTTCCGTCCACCAAAACCTTCACTCTGGATTTAAGCGACCTAAAGCCAAAAGACAGAACACATGGTGCAATTCAAGAAGTGATCACAGTGATAAGAAAACCAATTTCACTATGATGAAAACAAGTGGGAATATATCACAATGATCTGACCCGTGATCTAATTCGTCTCGAGTTTAGAGCGTACTTGTTAACACACAACAAAATGGAATAATAAGATTACTAATCTAATTACAACTGATTGCTTTATAATTATGCTTTGGAAAACGTGCCTTCCTTGTTTCCAATTAAGTACATTAGGATACTGTGCTTAATTATTTCATACTATCTGTATCTAACAGTCAACAGATAAAAAGTAATGTAATGCGTTTCGGGTCTACATTATACTTTAAAGACATGTACTCTACATTATACTTTAAAGACATGTACTCACTCAATATGGTAAACATTCTGTCCTTGTTTCAGCCAATCGTAGGAGAGGTTAGAAGGGTAGGCATCTGCCTGGCATTGCAGAACTGCATCCTGGGACATGTTAAGAGTGGTGTCCTCGGGGGAGATGATGATGATTGGAGGTCCTTTTGACAAGTTGGAACAAAACATAACACAACCCGATGTTAGGAGAGTCTATACAGTCATAGATGGCATAGATTCAAGAGATGGATGGTGTGGAAGTCCATGAATTAAAGCCACATCATGGGATGGACTGTAGGTGGCAGTATGGACTCTCTACTCTATCACTATGGTTGTCAACCTGTTCACTGAGTTCATGCATAGCGGAGACACATTTTCAAGGAAAACAAGGATAGGAAGACTGATATTTTGTCTCGGAGAAGCAATAAAACACAATTCATTTGGTTGGTTCACTGAACATGAGATTTCCCTGATGATTGACAGCTCAACACTGACCTTTGATCTGCAGCTGTGTAGAGTGGGTGAGGTTCCCCTCTGAGTTGGACACGTGACATTTGTACACTCCTGAAATATTTCTTGTAACAGAGGCCATAGACAAGGTACCATTGAGTACCTAAAAGAGGGCACAGAGAAAGAAGACAGAAGAGAAAAAAAGGAAAGGAAAATTATGGGGGTCTCACGGAAAAACAAAGCAGCCTGCTTTAAAAGGAACATCACAGCTATGACTTTTACGGGTGAATGCTAATTATAAAGCATCTAATTAAAATACAAAAAATGCCATCTGTTAATCCACCTCACTTTTATTTTTTCATGTTTCTCTATTTGGCTCTCATCTTTATGCCAGACAACAGTTGGCCGAGGGTTGCCATGGGCTCCACAGCTGAGAGTCAGCGAGTCTCCGAGCAGAACCTCCACGAAAGTTGGTGGCGTCTTGATAAACACAGGTGGAGCTGGAACGAAGACAGCACAGGTATTATATTTCATTTACGTATTCAGTTAGGAGATAAGAGACAAACCCAAGCACCAACTTGACTAGCACTAAAAGCATACAAAACATTTTAACCATGGCACGTTCTTCAAGGCGGACAACATGTTGATAAATGTCTAAAAAGAAAACCTATATAGTTTAGTGGCGGCTTGCTGTGTGGAGATGGGACTTTGGTGGGTATTCTTGGATGTAAAGCGGCGATTTAATCTGTTCGTTAATGAGATTTATAACTCAGATTTATTTATATACATATGAATAAATTGGAATGAGCCGCTGCACATTCTTACTAATGTGATGTTTTGAGAACCACAAATGTAAATGACACACAATAACTGCCACCAAAATGCAGCAACTCCCACAAAAACTGGACTGACAGAATTGACATAACAATGCTATTTTGTAAATGTTTTTGTGCCTGTGTTATTGAAAGGACAATATGGACCTCACTATCAGGGCCATGGTATTTTCGGCAATGCAACTGTCCATGTTAAAATGACATGCGCTCATTTAATTGGAAAGAAATGCCATCATCTGTGTACACGGATGTGTGTTGCGTTTAGTTTAGGGACTGCTTAACACAGTCTTAGGGAAACATGCATTCATAGGATACTTCATTCACGTACTGATGTAACACTACAAAAGGTGTCCCGTGTTAATCTGCCACCTGATGCAACGTGTGCAGGCCTTTCATTCACTCTAGTACAATCATATCAAATTCCCACCTCACACTTTCAATGGAATTTCAAAGTCTTAAGGGATAACTAGTGTGTGTGTGTGTGTGTGAGAGAGACAGAGTAGGAAGCAGGAGGGTTAAAAAGACTCTGGTTTAAGCATTTACCCTTAATCTAGCCAACACACGACACCCATTTGCTGTGCTGGTCAATGTTATTGTTAAGAATAATTCCTACGCTGACATCAGCTTAGTGCCTGCTAAGCAATGACAAATACAAGATGTGATCACTGTGTGCACAGAACGTCACACACGACACCCCTGATGCGCCGCTATAACACTTCGGCTTGCCAGCGCCTTCAGAGTCTCAGCCAAGCTCCATGCTGTGGCTGTTCTAAACAAGGACACTGCCAGTGATGAGCAGTGAAAGGAGCTGCTCCCGAGTCCCCAAAACCCTGCAGTGCTGCACCTGTGATGGAGAGGAAGGTCCATGTGCCGTTTCTGAAGTCGTCTTTTTTGCTGTTCAGGAGCAGAATTCGACATTCAAACCAGCCCTCGTCCTCTTGGGTCAGACGATCCACCAACAGGGAAGCACCGCTGGTCAGAGACACACGACCTGTGAGGGGGAGAGAGAGAGAGAGAGAGAGAGAGAGAGAGAGAGAGGGTAAGGCTCACCCACTCACATGGCCAGACAGGCAGACTCAGCAGAAGCAGGAAGAGGGTTCACAATGCAGAGGACACAGGCCTCCAGTGTGACAAAGGCCAGTCACAGACTTTATGCTGGAGGACAAATCACACAGCGTGTGAACATCCACTGTAGTTGGTCACAAACAAGCCACCACATCACCCTTATTTATCAGGCAGGGGGCTGAGGGGTAAGATGTGCACGACCCTGAAGTTGGAGAGTAAACACAAAAATAACTAAATTACAGATGAAGCTGGTTCCCTGTGATTTAGGGTTTGGATGGTGGGGGGCTGGAGTGTGAGGATGAGTATGCCTTCATTTTTAAGCAGGTTGCTTGTTTTTGGTGGGGTAAACAGTTGAGGTAAACAATTTAGTTCATGCCATTATGTGTATGTGTGAACACCGTGAAACACACAGATGGATCCTCACTCAAGGACACAAACACACATCTCCCAATGACTGACTGACACACACACACACACACACACACACACACACACACACACACACACACACACACACACACACACACACACACACACACACACACACACACACACACACTCTGTACTTCTTACAACTCCTTGTCATGCTTTGAAACTTGATCTGCTGGTTGCCTGGTGACTGCAGTCTGGTTTTCAGGGTACTGAAGTTACCCTTCCACACCCAACCCCCCTCTTCCTTTTATTCCATCTCTCAATGAACTCTTTTTTTCCCCTTCAATCTCAGAGCTTTAAACGACAGTAGGATGGGTGTTGGGGGGGGGGGGGGAACAGATACGTTGTCACCCCCGGCCAAAACCATTTGAAAGAATACAGGAAGTCTCTGGCATCTCGTCCTATTTGTTTTGCAGCCAACAGGTCCCTTGAATGATGTAGAAAATGTCTTACACATCCAATCCTCTGCAATGAACTAAAAAAAATAATCCACTTCCTTTTGATTTTTGGATTCTTGATAAACTCAGAACTCTTGAATGTCCGGCAACCCTGAGGCAACAATATCACAAGAAACACAATATTCTGACCATTCACACGCTTTCCCTCCACACAGCAGCGTCTGGAGGAGAGCCTGAATGCTATGAAATTCATTCAACTCTATTTGTGGCCTTCACACTGTGAGTGAAGGCGGACAATGGCTAACAATTAACCTTGCATTCCTGAGCCCTTGTTGTGCTTAATAGTTAGGTTTAATGTTTGACTGACCTCATAAAAGATGGCCAGCGCTCACTTAAACGGCGCCATAAAACGAGCAGCTCTTGTTTCAGTCCAGCATGTGTCAAACAACTGGGTGAGGCGAGGAGAGAGGAAATGTGCAGGTAGATGATTACAGGTGTGCGGATAATTTTAGGTATTTTCCTTTCATTCCTCCACGAGGGATCCTCCCTGCTTTGCCCATTTCCTACACAAACCATTCCAGTCGGACACAGAGTTAACTCCCGCACCGCCAACTAAGAAGGAAAAACACTTTCACGTGCAAAATCTCCTGCGCGCTCTTTAACACGCACGTCTTTGTGTGGCGATATGTTATGGGATACTCAGGGATCACTGTGGCTAATCGCACCCCCTGTCGTACTTTGTAACACGGCAGAAACGCAGCCTCTGGGAATCCCTCTGACCTACTGAACTGACCGGGTGGGTTCAGAAGCACGTGGGTGTGTAGTACATGTTGATTTTCAAAAATCTGTGAGCGCCCTGCCCACCGGGTCTCCACAGGGGAATTCTGGTTTTGCTGTCCAACACTTAACCCTTTTCCGTAGCCTCCCTCTTGTCTGTCACTACAAAGAGACGGCAGCTCCCCTCCCCCCCACCCCCCTCCCATTCCTCATTCTCTCAGGTTACCATAGCGATGAGACCATGAAAAGCCCGGGCTGTAGGTTTAGATTTGAATTCAGTTGCTGTAGAAACACAGCCGGACCAAACGTGGGTAGGGGAGGGTCGATCATGCAGACGGGAGCGGGGGGTGGGGGGTGGGAGTCTACTGTCAAGAGATTTCAAAAAATTACAAGTAGGGGAAAAAAAACACATTTAGATTTAGAAACCATCTTGTGTCACATCCAGCGGCACAGGAGGTAGAAAAGTGAAAGAGGGGTATATGAATGAGGCAGTATTTTCTTTTGGGCCTGTGGACGGACAAAAGGCTGACGCTGTGTGACAAATGTTGCTTTATTTAGATTTGAATGTTGCATCTTTGGACTTGAACAGAGATCTCAAATGGCACTCAGCAGGTGCTCCGTTACAAAAAAAAAAGGGTTGCTTTTCTCGCCGATGGCCCGATGCACGGAAACAACGGCAATATGCTG
This sequence comes from Pungitius pungitius, assembly GCF_949316345.1. Taxonomy (NCBI): domain Eukaryota; kingdom Metazoa; phylum Chordata; class Actinopteri; order Perciformes; family Gasterosteidae; genus Pungitius; species Pungitius pungitius. The sequence goes on along the minus strand of NC_084904.1, from coordinate 15,794,189 downwards.
CAATAACAACGACACAAAGGATGAGAAACGATCAGCTACATCAGTAAGAACCCGGCCTGCTTTTATGTCCAAGAGGAATCGAACGAGAGGTTACAGAGAGGTTACTCGTATTGTGCGCATCAATAACCCACCGACAGCCTATGAGAGGTTGATCTTTCTGACCTTTGTGCTCCGAAACTCCCTGCCAGACACATCCATCACCATACATCGCCCCCCTGGCTCTAGATTCGCACAATGTCCACAAGTCCTCCTCCAGAGACACTGGTCATTAGACTCCATGGTGGAAGGGGAGGATGGTTGAAACAATAGCTGCTGCCCCCCTCCTCCGGCAGCTATCACATGACAGCTCCAGTCTACCTTAAAATCAGCCTTTGTTTATAAAGAATTACCGTTCAGGGAAGCTACGGGTAGAAAAATTGAAACATTAATCCAGCCGTGCTGTGCAAACTCCTGGAGGCGCCCCGTCTTCATATCAGCGGGAGTCAGGTTCAAATTACGCAGCTTTCAGACTCGTGCCGCTGGCCAGGAGCCGGCCTTTGCTTCGCGGTCTCTGATTTCCTATTCTTTCTTCTTTTTTTTTTTGGAGTCAAGATTGATGAAGTGAAATGAAACCACTGAAATGGAAAGGGGCTGAGGCAACGTCACATACATTTTATCCACATAATTCTGGCTCATTTCAGTCACATTTTTTACAACATTCTTTTGCATGTTTAATGTATTTACTTGGTTTTGTGGCAACTTATATTCCAGGACAGGAGTTTCATTGTTCCATAGCTTCCTTTTTTGTACATAGTGTTTATTAATTTAACTATGTTGTTTTTAGCCATGTGTCATACTGTGTTGTGTCTGTGCTGTTTGTGTCACTTGTGTGGACTGTGCCTGTCTCTTGGCCAGGTCATCCTTGTAAATGAGAATCGGTTATCAATGGATTTTACCTTGTTAAATAAAGGTAATAAAAAAAGCAATGAAACCTACATGAGATTTTGGGTATTGGGGGTTCACACTGGTACTTCCTGACAATACACGGCGCATAGTGAATTCATGCGATACAATCCCCGGGGCACTACGGAGGAAGACGGATTACTCTGTTTGGAGAGGCATCATCGCTGCTTTTCTTTGTCCATCCGTATGTGCACAAGAGAGCCGAGCAGAGGTGCATTGTGGGTTGTGTTTTGATTTGAATACAATCATAAGTCTGGGACCGGCCCCCTGCCTCTGACAGCTCACCCTTCCCACTCCCCCAAATTTCTCTCTTCAATCCTCCTGTCTCCCTAATCAGTTTAACCCTCTTATGAATAGCTCTTTGTCGTGAGCTAGATTACAGTTAACTCTGTCCCTCTCACTCTGTCCAGCTTTGTTCAAAGCACACACACAGCTCATGTGGCAAACTTCAACTTGCCACAGACATGAGCACCCCTTGGACACAATGGGGGAGCAGAGTATTATAAAATATGGAATTCGGTCCACTCAAATCACGAGAAGTGTTTGAACTGTTTTTTGGGTGCTTGACTTGAACTTTGTTCTCCAGTCTGTAAGAGATGACGAATGTTAACAATCAAAAGTTGATTTAGTTAGAGTTGAATATTGGAAAAGAGCTTAAGACTGTAACTCGGTGGAGAGCAGGGTCGTCCTCCAATCAGAGGTTTGATTTCCCGGCTGCGCTAGTATCAGATGTTGATTCTTCCCTGAGCAGAACACTTCTCCCCAAAATCGCTCACGTAGCTGTGAACGTTGGCTACTGATGAGCAACTGTGAACGGTGTGTGCTGTCATCAGGGTGTGAACGGATGAATGATGACGTGCAGCATTAAATCACTTTGAGCGCTGCCCAAGTCCAGTCTATTTACCATTTACAGTCTCTGAAAGGAACCCTCATCATTAGTGAGCATCAAGCTTGTCATACTGAGCTGAATATTCTGGGTGGGTAATTTGAAGTAATCTTACAGTAGTAGATTTATTGATGGAAAGACAATTGGACAGCATTGATTGCTCAGCACCGACTCTTGAGAATCCGTACTGGCCTGCTTCTTTGAAACAGAGAAAAATTCCCCAGCTGGAGCCATCTTTTGTTCTTTCATTGTGTTGTTGTTTGTCAAACATCATCCTGAGCTGGTCATAGTGGAAAGACTGGTTGGTGACGGATGAAGGTGATCAGTTTCACCTTTCAGCTCAGCAAATCGGGGCAATAGTTGCAAGTTTACAAAAGCAGTGTTGTTCAAAGTTTTTAGGTTTCCGGTTTTGTGTGTATGTGCATCTGTAAATTTAGGTGTGTGTGTGTGTGTGTGTGTAGGTGAAGTGCGGGCCTCTACATTGATCAGAGGTCACACTGAGAGCGTAATGAAGGCCTGCTGAGATCAGGGGTTTTACCCATTGTCGTCCTAACCTCAGGCGGGACTTCCCTGCTCACCGTCTCTGCTGATTTACTTCAGCACACAGGAGACATTTGATCTAACCCGGCAACGGTAAAGCATCCTGACACTGCAAGCCTTGAACATATTGTCTCCACTAATTAAATTCAAACAGACCATAATAATGTGTCTGAAAGCGTTTATCCGGCTGTTTCCTCTTTGTTGTGAGTTGACTAATGTCAGGCCTGCAGGGCGAGCAGGGTGTGGGAGACCTTTCTGATTCACAGACAAGGGAGGCTCTCAGAGACGCTGTTGGCTGTAACAGGTTGAGGAAAGGACACTGCTTCTCAAACACAGTGCAATCTAAAATACACCTGATACTGTATCAAAACATGTTTGTTTAATGGATTGAAATATTTATTTAAGATATCACTTGCCTTTCTTTCTTCTCAGTATCTAAAAATGGCTCATTGCATCGGCGAGCTTGAGATAAAGCAAACAGACCAAGGACAGACAGCCTTTGGGAATGCTTTTTATGTTTTATTTTAGTCTCCTTTATTGCTCGGTATTTGCAATGCAATAAGTTTACCAAAGCAAGGACAGGAAAGCTCTTTCATTTAGCAATGCAAATTGAAGTCTGACACCTTACTTAGCTATATTGGAAGAAGCCATCATGTTGTAAATCCCTCTAGGGCTCTGAACAACGGTACATGCCCTCATCGCTACCCTCCTGTTCAACACCTCAGACAAGCCAAGACAAAGGATAGGAAAGGTTTTCTACTCAACTGTCTTTAGGTTAAATCTGAAATCCCCAAACATTTTAATTTGAGGGTTGAATACATTAGAGACACAGCGCTGACACGCTTCACATGCTGCCATCTGCCTCCAGTGGGAGGGGAGATATGAGGATCTGAGGCAGACAGGGTAAAGCCCACACCAGACAAGTACACACAGGGACCAGATTATTAGGACAACCCAAACAGTCTTCTACTCCAAGTTACATCTCTGAAATGGTGTTTACTTCATTATGGCTGCATGTGCATCAGATGACTGCCCCTAAACAATGACATGGTTAACGGCCTACTGGAGGGTTAACATGACAAACATATGTAGTTTGACTGCTCGGCAGCGGTAGCCTGTTTTTGGTGCAGTGCCTGCAGACGTTAAATGCGCTTAGGACAAACGCGGAGGGCTTGTAGCGAGGTTTTCTGTACATTTTAGTGACCTAGTTGGGACAGTATGGGATTTGGGGTGTCCTAGTATTCCAGTTGGCTTCGGCAAAGCAAGGGGAGGTTGTGATACCCCTCTGTGTCTTTTGTCCCGTGTTAGAACAATGAAAGGATTATAGGGCTCCAGCAAGAAAACTCCCATTATTCCCAATGCTTCATCCATCCTCCTTCCAGCACAACAATCCCCTCTTAGTGGGTCACCCTTCAGCATACTAATAAAACACTGTCATCAGACCTCCAAGCCCCCACCTACACTCCTAATCCCCCCCATACACGGCGTTACTGGTACCCTCCTTCTTCTTGCTCAGCTACCCCACCCCCCTTTAACTGCCTCCACTAAAACACATCCATTCTTGCCTTTCCCCTTGCACTGCGAGCTGCAGTCTGGACACACACAGACTGAACGCCGGCAGTAATTACAGGGGTTAGGGTTTAGATGGATTACCTATTTGGAGTTTTGTTTCATTCAAACTTCCCCTCCCCAAGTCTTCATAAATACCAATCCAATCCAAACCACTTAATGCCTAACTTTGCCCGCACAGGATTGTTACTCGAGAAATGTTGTCACATTGACACTTCCTCATAAAAATCCTAAGAACCATAATTACAGAAATCTGTCAATTGGTGGCCGGTCCCACAAACTTTTCAGAAACAAACTACTACGATGACAGCTCCAGAGTCAGCGTGTCTTCCTGCTACTGAGACATGTTTTCAACGCACATCATCAGGGTCTTTGTGCAGTTAAATTGCTGAAAGCGCTGGAAAAAGGTTTTATCAAAGAATGTTCCCTCAGGTATATTTCAAAGGATTGCCGCTGAAGATACAACATGTGTTTGTCTTGTGTTTTCTAAAAGGAGTCTAAAATTAAACACATCGGAGAAACTCTTACCCTTGTAGTTTGGATGAACTCGAGGAGCATACACTCCGAATTTGATGAGGATGGGAACGTTGTAACCGAGGCGCACCCACTCCACTACATGCAGAGGAAAGAGGTTTGGGGTGGTGGCTTCTTTGGATGGCGGATTGAGATCGCAGCTTAGTTCTGCAGAGCCCCCCTCTCTGGCACGAACCAACGAGGACACACATTGAGACACACCTGTGAAAGCAACGGCACATCACCGGGGATGAAGCATGAGATTCAGATAACACAGATGACCAATGACTCCCCAAAATTTGAATAAACACATAAATTGTGCTTCACACAAGCCTAAGAAATATGGCCCTTTTAAAGAGAGTTATGGCTTTAAGAGTGGCCAGATTAACCTCTCTGGAATTTTTTGAGTCATTGATTCCCACAAAAAGCTTTTGCTGTGGTTAAAACTGCTCATAAAAAAATTGCGGCGCTATTTGGTAGAGTGGAGAGCGCAGGACAACTCCGGGAAGAAGAAGCCAGGGCCCAAAACAGTCGGTGGCAAACTAGTCAACATGAATCTACAAGATCCCCACAGCATTCCCCGCTGAAACCTGGGTCAGGGAGGACGTGGAAAACAACAGAGTGCCATTTGGTGACAGGATCATATATCTGCAAAGCCAGCAAACACACAGCAATCCCATTAGTGACACCTGGAGCAATGTCCGCTCTCCTCCCTCTCCCTCGCCGCCGTGTGCTGACGTGGTGTGTGTGTGCGCAACTGGGTTTCCAGTGTTTGCTCTGCTACTCATCTGGCCTGGTGATTGCTTTAATCTCGGAAGGGGGTTGGTCTGGCCCCATGCTCTGATGCAGGGCGGCAGGACCCTCCGTGCTGTCAGCAGCCGACCTCCCACAACCCCCTGGGGTTCACACATGGCCTGCAGACCAGCATAATCAATCCCACCAACCACCCCCGCCCCCCCCCCCCCCCCTCAACAAACCCATGCACGCACACATAGAGAAGCGTGCCTCACATTGGGGGTTGCATAAATCCCAGATTGATCTAAATCCACACCCACAGATATTATTTAAGTTGGATTTTGGCCCCATTCTCTCTACTCAACGCATGTCCCTATGTTGTAACCCCGCCTCCTTACTTTCTCCAATCTAAGGCAATCGTCGCTGTGCCAGTTTTGTTGTGGTGTCACTCAAACCGATGGCAGCCAAGCGGCAACATACAAGGGCCATAGTGCAGGTCTTGAGGGACGTTGGTAAATATGGAACCTTTGGTGAAGCTGAGTTAACAAACAGCAGAGACAAATGGAGGGAGACCATCTGGTTAAGCTGAGAAAGCCCTAAAGTTTTACAAAAAGGGGTTAATGTGTATAAACACATAATATAAAATACCCGTCAAATGGTCTTCATTTTCTACAAGTTAACTGTGTACAAATTTAACAAATAATTTGACTAAATTCAATCTAGATTCCCTTTTAGTCCTTAGATAAAAAAAAAACTATTCTTATCAAACATGCAAAGTCAAAAGTGACAAGTGATGTGATAATGCTGCGCTAATTTGAGAAATGGTTTTCAAAATACATCTTCAAAGACTGAAGATATTCAGTAAAGCAGAATCAACATCAGTCAAATATAATCAACAATAGCATATTTTCATTGTTATTAATCTGTTTTTTTACATAAATAAATCTTTTCCATGTTACATAATTCCGTTTCTACTGGTGTTTTGTGTTTAGTTAGTCCAGCTGCTTCAGATGACTCACATCATTTGGGGAATTGTATTAAACGTTTTGGAAGTTTGGATCTATTGTGTGGATGATCAATTTCACAATTTTAGTAGTATTAACAGCTTTGACGAAGACGCCCACTGAGAAATGTTTCTAACCATTTGAGAGAAACTCTAAACAAGGAGAGATGAATTATGGAAATGTATTGCATGCATTAGCATACGTACTTAGCAGACAGATGGCTACAGCAGTCGTGACAGCCGGGAGCCACCGTCTCTGCAGTCCCATGGCCGTCCGTCACACTGCTTCACACATCTCCCGACCTGAAAGAGAAGACCACACATCTCGTTCACTCTTCAACAGAACGCGACTGTACAACGACATCCCTCACATCCGCCCTCAGAGAAATGTAATCCCTCCAGTTAACATTGACTCATAATCCAACCACTACGCCCTGTTACAGATGCTTCTCGCAGCTATTTAAACCGTATTCTTTGAAAACAATTACTCCTCTGCCAAATGTTTGCGCTTTGGTTGGATGAAGGTAAAAAGGCTTTTTCAACAAATATCCGCATTGTGTTTGTGTCTTTCCACAGGGAACATATGGCTCTACTGTAGGTGTATGAACAGATTAACCTGATGCTTGTGATTGGTTCAGCTCATCCAGGCGGTCTTGTCTCGCGCAAAATAGGCCAATAGCAACTGACAGGTGACACAATCAATATTGAGAGATGCGTCTTTTCTCAACTCCAGAGGTTCTTCTTAACACTACTGCTTAAAAATAGGGCCTTAAGTGGCAAAAAATGCGATTAAATTAAACTGAATTTGAGGCTCCATTTAGTGCGGCACGTGTCGAGCTGACGGCCCTGGGCGCCGTTCACCTGACCGTTAAACTCACAAACAGCTCGTGTGAACAAACCAGCACGATTCACTGATTTATATTTTATAGTGAGCCCCACAAACAAGACTCCACTTAACCAAATTGTGGGTCTACAGTACTTCACAGCCGGGAAGATGGGAACAGCTGCAGCAACCCCGTGAGGCCCTCCACTTTAAATTGGATTGGAGGCACAAGTTTAAATTGTTGCCCTTCAAACATAATGAAGGACCTTGCCCCCTCCACTCAGTACCCCTAATACCGGCTCATTACTTTGAGTTCATTTAAGGTATATAAGAAGGGAGGCATTCATAGAAAGAAAGTAGGTGTTGATATCCGACCCCAGATGCACTGTAGAAACTCAGCATCATTGAGCAACATGACGGACATGTTCTGACTCTTGCACTTGAGTCAACAAACATCCCAGAATAGAGCAGCATAAACGTGCATTTGTCTGCTCGCACTTGACCGATACAAGGTTGAGACCGTTGCCGGTGGAGCTGGCCATGAAGCTGTGTGATAAGTTTGGGTTAAGATCTTTCTAAAATAAAGCAGAGGACAAATGCTGCAAAGACAAGTGGGACAAAAAGTCATTAGAGTGGGTTTGGCTTTACAGTAAAAGCTGATGAAGAGTAGAGGCTCAAATAAAAGGCTGAGGTTGGTAGTTTTAGCACGACAGAATGCTTGTTAATAAGGAAAGGATTACTCCTACTGTGCGAACGTTATTTGCTCAGTGGGGGTGACGGAATAAGCAGTACTCTTAGTATGGATTAAAAAAAGAAAATAAGGAAACTAATCGTTACTGTGTAATCATTTACCTGCAGCTAAAATAATTGTGGAAATAATTGTGCAGCAGTGCATCACCTTAACCGTCATCTTAACAGTCCTTCTAATAACACAAAAGCATAAGAAATGTGCTAATCTTATCGTATATCTAAACTTCTTGCTCATATCCAGGCCGCGAGAAACTTTTGACGACCTCAAGAATGACTAATCTCGTCCTTGATCCCGTCGGCTCTGCTGTGCCTCCTCACCAGGATATATGACAGAGACGGCCACGCCCACACTGAGCCAATATATTACAGAGGAAGCCCTGAGGGCAGCTTTATCTGCAGGTGCTGGAAAGGACAGAAGACAACCAGCGTATTTCCTCAGGCAGCAGAGCAGAGCAAGGGGGCATTTAATTGACATGGTGGACAGAGGAAGCCTTAGAAAAGAGCCCGCATATATAAACCAGGTCAAGGGGTCAAATACAGGAAAACAAAAGGATTTTTTTTGATTGATTGTATCTGACTGCAATATGAGACGTATGCAAACATACGTTATATTGCATACATAATTATCTTACGAAAGGTACGTTGATGTACACATCTCCTATTCCACTAGTCCAAGGTGAGATGGGTTTACTCCTGGACACTAATCTCCTCACAAGGGAATCTGAAGGACAGTTGACATAATTAGCAACATCTTTGCTATTCTCACACAGCCCTGCAGAGAGAGAAGACTGAACGCATCATATAACTTGTGGATTGAAATGAAGTCGGGCAAATAGGGCAACCATTCAGCAGTGAAACGGATACGACCAGAGAGATCTTTGACAATGAAGCGACAGGATCTTTGGAATGTTGAGGTAAAAACTGATGTAACAATCAAGCTCATCACCCCTCAATTTAGTTGCGTAACAGACATGTGGACACAGTTGACCATTTCACTGGATTCCATTGACACAAATTGCTTTAGATCTAGTCATGACTTAACCTTCTGGACTGTTCATTTGGAAACACCGACGCTAATCCCGCCCTGCTGCTCAGAGTGTTAATAGTGTAATTGAATTAGAGATCACATTGGTGAGACAAACCAAGGACAATCTTGTCATCTGGCTGTGAAGAGATCAATCACTGGTGAACCAAGTCACTATCCTCTCCAGAACGTTCTGCCCACTTGGAGCCGGCAGGTTGTGCTGTCCTTATTCTATGGAGACTACAGTCGACAAAGGGCCATGTGGAATGCAGCCAGTGATCCTCTAAAACAGATCATCAGACACCTCAATTGTAGATGCTACTCCTCCCCATCTCCACTGCCAAGCAATGACATAATAAATGTAGACTTACACCACCATTTGGACAATACTCTCTTCGCTTAATTGTTAGCAAAAATAATGCAGGTTTAGATAAATTGATATCTAGTGTTGAATACAAGATTCTAAGTGGTAAATCTCTCCACATATGCTCTAAAACACACTAGAATTAACCATGAGGAGGCATAAACGAAATCATACCAAAGTTAAGGATTTCTTTGTACCGGGTTGTATAATGCAGGAGTAAAATCAAGCAATGTGGATGTCTTCTCTTTTCTTGATGTGCAACAATAGCAGTGAGGGTTTCTATTTTTGTTTGCACAATCACAAAATAAAAACACAGAAATTCTTTTGACCCATTGCGTGTGAGAGCATGCGAGTTGTTCCTTAGTACCTGAGCAGAGCTATCAGTGGCGTTAGCGACAGATAGAGGCCTGATAAGAAGTAGCATTACTCTTTTCGTAATCCTTGTTAATCCTGACTGAGGACATAGCCTCAGCACAAAAAAGACCGTAGCAACTTAGCAAGAACAACACACGATACCCAGCCACAGGTGAACAGAACCATCTCATACAAAAGGTAGAAATGCCGCAGTGATGACAAAAGATCCGCACAAACAGTACATGTCCCGGCTATTTACACTAGACTGGGTTGTGTGCCATCAATCCAGCCTTGACTGGTCGCACCAGCCAATAAATACAACAAAGCAATCAATCCATGGATGTTGTCTATGGCACAGCAACCCAATTTAGTATCTGTATTGACATGTATTCTTACTAGAGGAAATGAGCTGGGCACGCCCCGGGTACGCGAGAGAAGCCAGAGTCTCGTGATTGGGAAAGCCTGTGTTGTATATGTATATGGATTAACATAGCTTGTGACACAACTCATAGTGCTACTGCACAGTATCCCTTAATATCCTTTGCAAATGACAGTTGACTGAAGGCCGGACATTTACTCACGCACAAAAACGTGAATAGTTTGGCCACTACTATGCAATGAATGCCTTCAGTAATGGTGCAATACTGAAAGTGACGTTAATAAATAACAAATGAGCTCACGGGAGTAAGGAATGACACAAGTCTAATGGAGGCAAAGCAGTTAAAATCCTTCCTTTAAGTCGTGGCTTTTTTCGACCTGCGGGAACCGGCCAGTCCCACAAAGCTTCTTTAAAGGCACGGAAGTGAGAGCAACTGAGGGTCAAAAGCCAAAAGTTACAACATCAAGACCTGAAGTCTACCGTTGTGGCATAGCACGGCAATCAATTCATAACTTTAATATTGGGCAGCTTTCCAAAACAAGCCTTGAATATCTAATCTCACTGATAGCATTATCATTTGTTTTGTAAGGGACCATTTCTGCTGCCCAGATGTAAACGGCTATTTCAGACAGGTCAACACTAATGAGACATAAAACATACAATGGTGACCATCATGGCCCTGTCTTTAATCTTGCATGTGGATTGTTTTCTTCTTTGGTAAACCACAAGATTGAACATACAAACAGACTTATGCTAAAACAGCCATTAGAAGTGACCATCTTAAACTTTCTCAATAAAATTGTCCAGCATGACATCTGCTCACTATGTGCACGTTGCCAGTGTTTTGAATAGTGAAAAACACTGGTGAAATATCAAGGCATGCTGAATATTAAATTATCCGGAGTATTACCATGTAAAATTACCCCTGGGTAGTTCTTTTAAAAATATATTTTAAGTGTAAAAAAGCAACTGATAACAAATCCATCATCCAGTGACGTGTGCACTTCATGTCTTACCAACCACAAACAAGCACAACAAAAACAAAAGGAAGGGAAACACTGGAGGGGGGATCAGGGCCGGGTCTAGGCAGGGGCAAGAGGGGGCCTGGCCCCCTCAAATAAATGGTGTGCCCCCTCAAACTAGGTGCTGGAGCTAGGTGCTGGAGCACAATGCCCCCTCAAGATATGTGGCTGCCCCCTCATACATGCCTGTCTAGACCCGGCCCTGGGGGGGGATCCATCCATTGTGTAGAAATGCACAACACGATTGCACTATGTTGAACAAAAATGCTAAGATAATGTGGGCTGTCTGGGCCATATAAATAGAAAGACACCAAAAATCAAGCTCTTTATGTCTGCACGTCTACAGGGATGTTCAGTCCTTCATGTCACCATGCCAACCTCCTGTAAAACAGAACAGGTGCCCTTTTTTGTCTGACCATACAAGCTGAGGCGCATGAATAAAAACATAGGAGAAAAAAAACCCACACACTATTCTGACAGATTATTGTTCTCTGTATCTTGATCCTGGGAGTCAGAACAGAGTTTCTCTGTGGGTCATTACGGCGTAGTAAACCTATTCACTGGTATTATAGGAGAAAAAAAAACACTCCCTCAGGGATTACAAGTGGCGCATGTGATACACTAAACATAAACAAAGGCGGAATGCCCCACTGTTTCCACCAGTACTGCGTTTAGCATGGAAGCTAAACTAATGTCATACTGGATACCTTTAAGGATGCTTTAGCTCTCTCACCATGGCTACTTACCTTGTCTGGGGCACTTTGTCACTTAAAGCTGAAAAGGGAATCTTTCAATCCATTGATGCTTTTTTTTTTTAAACCTCCAATTGCTATAGCTTAGGATTCAAGTCAGTTAAAAAAACGACTTTTAAAATAAAAAGAAGAAAAAGTCTTGGATAAAACGCAGGTGGTCACATTTTTTTCTCAAACCGTTGGAGTGGATCAAAATAAATTAAAATCCGTTGATTATTATCTGACTTCCCAAAAGAATACTTCTAATAAAATCCATTAACCCAGGACACCTTCATCAGTCCAACAGCCAGCCCATTTAAAGTCCCTTTGAACTTTCCACGTTTTAGCTTTTATGTCCGCATTCGTCTTTCTCCAAACTTGCTGGGAATACTTTTAATTATAAATTGGAGATTAGAATTAACTTTACAAATATGATGATGGCCCTCGGTCGATGCAATGCTAATCCATAACCAAGTTTCATCCGAAAGAGAACGCACACTGCACGTTTAGTGAGAGCGCTGCTGTTGTTACTCTCGCCGTGACTCTCCTCCCATTATTATAATTCCCCCCTCCTACTACAGCGGGACAGAAAACAATCACTACACTTCCTGTTACAGCTTTCAAAATAAAAACCCGCCTGGCTTTTGCGAAATGTAAGATTATCGTATATTGAATACCTGGATACCTTGATGACAAAGATGTAACATTAGGTCGTGCAAAACTCTGGACATGAATCAATAAAACCCCTATGAAAGAAGGTATTATTCAGGCTGTTGTAAATCAAAAAATGAATTAAACTGATTCCCATTCTTCTGCGTTTAGCTAAACAGAATCAAGGCATGTCGTCAGTAACACTTGTGCCTTTCCTCCTTTGACAATGTTCGGCCACCATTAAACCCATTGAAAGTGTTTGCAACCCGAGTCCTAAATGAAATATTTATGTATGTATAAGAACTAAAGCGCAACTCCTTTATTTTGAAGTTGAAATAAGTAACATCCGTTAGTTTGCCACCTGTCTCTGTGTGGCTTGATGCTGCTGGTACTTTACCGCCTCAGACAAAAGGAGAAAAGCGCGTTTTCGTGGGAAAGACTTGGGGCGGGTAACAAAAGGCAAACACGCTTCCAGTAACGTGAACGTAAACATTTAACGTACAGCATCTAGCATCGTGGTCATAGAAACATGTGGTGTTAAAAGATATATACAAATGTCAAGTGTAAGTAGCGTGGTGTGAAATGGAGAACAGGTGTGATACATTTAAAATGTTCAAATGAAAGGCATATGAGATGGTTTTACCACACCCACCTCGCAAACACCAAGCTATTGCAACTTTCCCCGAAGGACCAACTTCAGTGAGGATAATAAATATACTGAGCTAGCTAGAGTCATGACTCTAATATTGACTTGTATAAGTGTAATAACCCCTTACCACACCTGACTAAGTCCACACCGAACTGAAAAAGCCTTATAACGTCCATTTTCTCTTGTAATATTAGACTATACATTTTTTTAATGACAACATGTATTTCAATGCAATGTGTTAATAGGACGAGGAACTAATTTGGCATTACATGTGTACTCAACGTTACCTAAATAGCTGGCAACTCACTGCTTTTCAAATTCGAGCTAAGCTAAGCTACAGCTAACGCTAGTTAGCTTTCAGTTAGCTAACGGACCGAGCTAACATTACGTTCTCCTTGGAAACCTTACATTTAATTAACTAACTATTATGACCAGGCACATATCAGATAATTTACCGTCCATGTTATTTTGTCAACTGCGATATTATTGATGCCATTACTTAGTTTGGCAAACGGTTATGCTAACGTTAATTTAGAGGACGTTTTTAAAATTGTTTTAAGTGACTTCTTGTGTCGTGTCAAGCCACGTGTTGTAAAGGGGTGAGCTAACCGTCTTCTTTCTTTTCTATTTAACATTACTCTGATGGAGATAACTCAACAAAAAACTACATTATTGAGTATTTCGTTCAATCTACCTCAAAGCTTTAATTAATTTGGCAACTTTACCATCATCATTATGTTAAATTAGCCTTACCACAATTCTGTTGATGTCCTCGAGCTATTATAGTGAGGTGGTCTATTGGGTTATTGGGACACATCAGGGACAAGTCGCTCTTAAATTAGCCAATCAAATGCTGAACATGATGACTCCCACGTGGACACACAAAATACTGAAGTACCACAACGATGTTATGCTGCAATTCATAGTGTTTATCGTCGCTTATTTTATGACATAATACTGCCCCCTGTTGGCTTGTACAGTAATAGTTCAAATTTTCCTGCAAACCACCAATCATGTTGAAATTGATAAGCTAATTCAGCAAATTACAGCAGAATCTGTTCCGATTAAGGTTGGAAAAATTGTCAGGTTTTAGAGTTGTGTACTTCTTGTTGGACCTCTTGTTTAATCCCAATATCCAAGTGCACCATATGGAGATCAAAGGATTGACATTAATCACACGAAATCCTCCCAAGGAAGAAGTACTCTAAGAAGTTACCAGGAATAAAACTGAGGGTAGGGGAAACTTTATGAAATATCTGTTATCCAGGCAAGATATACAAAGATGTTGCAGGTGAATCGCTTAGCATTTAGCTGGAAAACTTTAAAACTTTCATCTTCATTTTTCTGTAAATTAATTAATTACAAGGCAGTTTTGGGATTTCTCTACTCTCCAACACCCAGACACATTACCTCAATTTACAGATCCCTCACTGACTATTTCAGTTTGTCATGGAAATAATTGAATAAGCTCAAATTGTGGCTAGTTAGCAGTCCTGTATCAGTGCCAAAATAGACATGGATGAATTTCTCGTTATGCATAACAAGCTCATATGTGTCACGCTAAATAATCTATAGGATATAAATAACAAATACCTTAAATTAATTTTTTATTAATTTAACAAGCTAACAAAAGAAATATACAAATCAAACTATACATGATAATGATTTGGCTTCATTACAGCAAGCTGGCACTAACTACCTCACCCCATAAAATGATCAAGGTATTGATGAGGTATTGATTGAGGAGAATGCACAGAATCTATTCAGACTTACTTTACTTTGGAAAGGTCAGTGCCTATCATTTAGCAAAAACAAAATATTAGCAGTATATAGGAGTACAAGCAGACTGTGGCTAAAGCTGTAGTGTCTATCAGTCATCAAAGTCTGGGATATCATCATAGGAGTAGCCCCGGTAGCCCTTTGATGCATAGTAAGCTATTCGTAGGTGGTAAAATCCGGGGAGGAAGACAAGGATCCCAATGATGAGGACGGGCACAGTTCGGTCAGAGTGCTGAAAGAGAGAAAAAAATCATTTAAATGAAGTAAAATGATTGTTCATATTGTATAAAAGGTGGTGCGGTACACTCACAGTTACTCCAAAGTATCCGGCCAGGAGAAGGGAGCCGATGATGATTAACAGAGAGCCGATTAGGAAGAGGACTGTAGCTAGTGCTATGGCTTTGTATGGGACTTTGGGTGGGCTTCTTTTGAACTGCGAAGGAGGTGAAATATTTCAAAAAAAAATTCTCCAACCCAGCATGCTTTCTGTGGTTTCCCTTGTCATGTACTGGACTGGCCAGTCTAAATTAGTCACAATGTCCTTGGTTGACTGGTAGCATCAGCTGACTGACTGTGTGAGCCATGAAATGTCATGTCAAATGATGTGCATGAAGATGTGTTTTATTGCATTGCATTGTTTACTGAATACTGTGGGTGAATGTTGAGAAAATCATCTGACTGGAAAAATGTATTAGACATGCAGAGTGTTAATGATTGCATTGTTTAACGTAACGTAGGTCATATATACAGTTGTAAAGATAACGTTAAATAGATGATGAGAAGCATCCAACATACATCGTTTTGATACAAGTTTGTGTGCGTATGCTGCGTGAGCATAGCCCATAGGGTTGTCTTACCTGTAGATCCGTGTAGCCGTCATCTTCAGTGGACAGCCTGGAGTACCTGACTTTGCTGTTGGGGGTTTCGTTGGACACAAGGTTACGAGCTGGCATCTTCTTCAGCTTCCGGAGACCCCGCGCAGCTGGCCAACAGTTCGTTTCGCTGTTTCAATGAGGCAGACGCAGCTTCGGCTACAGAGACGGTATGGACGCCATCATCCCTCACGAGCTTTCAGTGTTAAAGTCAAGCGATATCCCTCACCAGATCCGATGTGCGAGCGTTATTGTTTCATAAAACTAGCCCTGAGAAAGAGATTGCCGCGAGGTGTTGCTTGTTATCTTCTTCCACGCTACTTCCGTGTTGCTCGACTCGGTCCCCAATGCGCATGCGCGTACCGATGAGCGGTGACCGGCCACCGCGCCACGTCAGTCACACGGGGGCGCTGTCGAGTGCTCTCGTGTGAAATGACCAAATCACGGAGAGCAGCAGACGTGATTCTGCGGTGTCTAGAAGCATCTGTTTGTGTGGATGTTCATTTCCTGAGATGTTCTCCCAAGGAAGCTTTATAATTACACGGTGTTCTCTGAAGATAAGGTTTCCGTCTAATCTGCAGATACTTTTATACGGATACAGTGCTCCTCTGAAGGCCGTCTTTCAGCTGGGGATGCAATCTTGTATAATCACACTCACTGTCTATTTCCCATAGCCTACTTACATGGCCATTTTATCAAAACAAAAAATAAGAGCATTGGTCCAACACATCAAAATCCCATATTGTTATTTCCTAACAATTTACCAAATCGGTTATACTTTTCTACAAAAATGACACAACAAGAAGTCTATTCGATTTCCATTATCTATCAAGATGACTCAGAATACCATACTTTGAATTGCCAACTCTCTTTTTTTAATGCTTTGAATTCAAATATTAGATACTTGAGATATCGACTTTGGGAGGAGCACCTTCAAATGTATTCTGTTACCTCTGCCTGATGTTGTCATCGACATGCACAGCAGTAATGTGTCCTTTGAATGACTGACCTTGAAATAGACCAAGCAGCAAAAATTGCATTAGCTAACAATTCCCCTGAAATTAATGATGAAAGCAACTGTATTTTGGTTGGTCTCCAATTTTTTAAAATGTTTTACGTTCTGCTGATGGTCTGTGCAAAATTGGACTGTCGCATGGACAAATATAGACTCTGCTGAAGGTAGAATTGAGATAGCTTCTTTCCATGAATCTGCACAACATTAAATCGTTGTTATGTTAGCTTTCTGGCTAAGCGGTCCATAAAAGTCAAGGGTAAATGCCCACAGGTAAGTAAACAATAAAATACACTTCTCTGTTTAGGAGCTGTAATAATTAAATAAATGCATGTTCGTATTAACTGTGCTGGCAGTATCACTATACACTCATATCTCAAGTGATCATTAGTACACTCAAAGACCTTGACTGCAAGTTGCTTTGGCTTAAGGCCGTTCTACCTCCCTCTGGAGGAATATAAACCCACAGAACCTTTCGTCTGCATTTCATATCCCTGCTATTCTCACTGCGTGTATCACTGTGGATTATGCTGCACACAATGTTTCTTCTTGTTCAATTTTCTGTTGCGTATTTACAAAAAATATCCAACCCTCTGCTTGATATAATCTCAATAAATCTACCCTAGATACAAGGGGATTTCATTTATTTTGAAGGGGATTAAAGAAATAGGTTTTTGTCTTTTTGATGAAACTGTAAATGGCAACAATAGAAGCAAATCACTGTGCACACCTGGAGTTAATTTGTATCCCACAAAACATTGTATGAGTCACCAAGGCCAACTGAAATAACTGATTGTGTAGACATGCACCTGCTGCCATTGTCTCTGTTACCGACAATCACAGAAGATAACTTTGCCCTCTCCTTGAGTAGTGATCCCAAGTTCCTTACTTACATTTGCCTGTGCAGCGTGACCGCTTGATGGCTGCACTCATTAGCCGACACCTACTCCGAGTCCCTGCTACATATTTCTTTGTACACCAAAGAACTCATTGGTCCCATTTTCTCACTTGGATTTTCAAAACCCTACAAATTAAGGTCACTGCACAAACTGCGCACTCCTACTTGATCATAATTGAGAAACGTGGCATATATTTATAGCAGATAAAACAGCAAATATTTTACATTCAAAACAAAAAATTATTGTTATTTGGTGCGCAGTAATCCACTATACAAATGACAATGCAGCTCGAGAGACATCTGCAGTCATGATTTATTAATCAGATGATAGAGAACACAGTCTCCGGTCAGAGGGGGGAGCGGGGGGGCAGTAAATGTTGCCATATTGGATAATCCCTGCCACTAGGCCATAAAGCCTGTACAGAAGAGCTGCAGCTTAGCACACTGAGCCTAAGCGGGGTGTGTGTGTGTGTGTGTGTGTGTGTGTGTGTTTGTATGTCGTTGGGAGAAGACAGCAGCAGTCGCTCACTGACGCTGACACTGAACAGTAAGAGTCCAGCATTTAGGCCATAATTAGACTCCCGTCCATAGTGGATCTCTGTCTGCCTAGATAATTAGGTCTGTCTTCATTAAAGCCATCACAGAAAGCACCCCAAATGAAGCCTATTAAAAAAAGAGCCATCAAACCACTTAAACATCATGCGATCTACCCGTGGCGCAGCTGTTTTACTTTTAAACCCGCCGGGTTCCAGAAATAATAAAAATGTGGCATGTGGGCTGTGCACAGGTGGCGCAACTAGCTTTTCAGAATTTGAAATGTACTTGCAAAGACAAATGCAATTCCATTATTTCTAGGCTCTTTGAGAAACATTTGGGGGGAATTTGTCAGACTTATGTTGTTTTGCCTTTAATGTATTTGTGCTTATATCTGTACTGTCATTCAGGGTGGTTGTCGTTACAGCAGAATCTTTAACTCTTGCCTTTTGCGAATAATGAGTCAAGTGTTCTTTTGTCATTGTCGGTACCTCAGGTTAGGTGTATTTCTGTGTGGGTGGAGAGTTAACTGCTGCAGGACACTCCACACGAGGGGCTTCATTAACGATCACAAATTCAATCACCTTTATTTCACAATCAGAAAGAAACTGTTGTGGTCCAGTGGCTTTGAGAATATGATTACACATTGAACAGCAGTTACTCTTTTGAATAAGGCTTTTATGTCATTATTCAGTGCCCTGAAGCATATTTCCGTTTGCATTTACCTGCTCTGATGATTGGAATCTGTGTCTCTTTTCTTTAAAGAGTTTTGTTCCTCTTGGTCTCTCATATGCAATCCAAGGGAATGCCACTGTAAATGCATATATTAGTTAGAAAATGCTCAGTTCTGGTTTGTTGCCTTTGTGACAGGAAATGTTTCTTCCATTGCAAAGATATTGATTTCAGTATCTCTCGAACCCAGCAGCCCGCCTCTCTGCATGGGCGGTTGAGATAGGTGATTACTTCTTCAGCAGGTTAGAAAGCCCGATAGACCCAATAACAAGATGCAAATACACAACAACCGACAAAAGAAACGTACGAGCGTCGTTACACTGGTTCATTGTAGTTACAATCGTTCTTCAGCAGGGTTGTCGTTTATGCAAACATAAATACACACAAATACTTATTTGAAAAGTGGTCATGCATGAATTCATGCATTTATTAGGCTTTGTCCCCCCACCCCCCCATTTTACACTCCATCTATAAAGGGCACACAAAATGAAAATGTTACTCACCGCTGATGTCATTGTATTTCTAAAGAGTTCAGCAGTGTGCTTGTGAATCTGCTTTTGGTATGGCAAAGTGGATTCGTGCACAGCGGGTATACAAGGACACAGAGCATTGTGCGATGAAAAGCTGCATCATTGATTGAGGAGGGAAGCTGTACTTGAAACGTTTACTTCACTCTCTTTACTTCAATCTCTCAAGGTTAGCCTGAGGCAGCATCAGGTGAAGCATATCTGCATCCAACAGGAAGGTAAAGAATGGATCGACTGTCTTCACAGAGGATTAGTACATGTAGTGAGAATGAATATATCATTAAAAAATTAGAGTTAGCAGTTGCCTGTTTATTCATGTGTGCTCTAATGGGATTGTTTACTCTGTATTTTTTTTATAAGGAAAAAAAGATATACAAAAGGGCAAGTGTTGAATAATAACATACTTGAATGCCAGTTAAGTTGCAATCTACTGTTGCACCACAGCCATTAACGAGCATGTATTGACTGAATTGTAACTTTAGCATCTGCTGCAGGCAGTTCTGTGAAATTCTGTTCAAAAGACAAAAACAGAAAAAAGCTCAATTAAAATGATCAAACACTAAAAATGCACATTATACCCCATACCAAAATATTGATCATCTCTAACATTCATACCAAAGTGCCTTTTTATTTGTTCAAAAGGCAATGGTTACAGTCAGCAAGTACCCAGTGAACATTTTTTGGTTGAAAAGACGTTGAATCAACGTCTATGCCCGACGTTGAAAAGACGTTGCAAAATGGTTTAAAAGTGAAAGTTGTTTCAACGCCTATTCGTAGACGTTGAAAAGACGTCTATATTTAGACCGCATATCAACGTGATTTTTAATACGGTAAAATGTCGTCCTCTACTTTGTGCTATAGCATTATTTTATAGGTGTAAAAAGAAATTACGTCCACATTTGTGCGTTTACCACCGATATTAAAAATCACGTTGAAAACGGGTCTAAACATAGACGTCTTTTCAACGTCTACGAATAGACGTTGAAACAACTTTCACTTTTAAACCAATTTTCAACGTCTTTTCAACGTCGGGCCATAGACGTCTTTTAAACGTCTTTTCAACGGATAACTTGCTCGCTGGAAAAGTACAAGTTACACACAATCAACTGTTGACAGTTGTCAATCATGTCAACAGCCCTTAACAAGGACAACACAATTTGATTAATTTGTATTTATTCATATCAATATAACAACACTTTTCCTATACAAAACAGAATACAAAAATAAATTATATTTTGTGAAAATAAACTATGAAATTATAAGTGAAGCAACAACATGAACCAGTTAGTTTAGAATTTTGTGTTTGTAAACCATTTTTCTGAATCATTGGCACTTCATTTTCAGATTCTGTAACAAGATATGGTTCTGAGTCACTTGAATCCGGATCGTATACCTGAAATCAGCTCCGTCTCCCTCATCGTCACTTCAATGATTCAGAATGTGCAGAACACCCCTCAGTTGCAGATGCCTCTAGTCAATAAGTTAATTCAATTCAATTCATTTTATTCAACCCAAAATGAAAAATAATCCTGAGGGAGCTTTACAGTGTGTAAACATGTAGCATCCTGTCCCGAAACCATCACATCGGCACAGATAAAACTCCCTTCAACTGGACAACACTTAAGGGTGAACAGCGGAGGAGTAGCTGTGTACAGAAAGAACAACTTAAAGATGTACAGTACGTTCAATTCCTACAACAGAAATTATTCAAATATTCAGAGTAGTACACCAGGTGTAAGGCAGGACAACTGCAGGGACAAACTCCATCAGATGTAACCTCCATCCACAGGAACCTGTGAGGAGGGAAGAACCAAGACTTTAGGGAAAAGGCAAAGTGTGTAATTTGGGTTTATAATGACAGTAATAAAAGTGTAATAATGATAACAGCAGCAGGTGTTTGAGAACCCTTATTTATAGATTGTTTACTTATGACATTATAAACCATTTATGGCATTTCTGGAGTAACATTTCCAGGTATATTATACAGTACCATACTTTACAATGTTGCTTTAAGCATGCCGTAACTTACGATGTTTTGGCTAGCTTGTTTACAGGCCACAACTTGTTGAATTCACCTGCAATCTGTGTTTAGGCCGCGTTGCTTTAAAAACGTGTATTTTATACATGAAATGGGAACGGCAATAATATGATATGGGTACAGCAACAACCTAAAGCATAAGCAACACCAAACACACGGAAAATACTCTGTGAGGTTTACTTTTGGTCCAGTTCATGTTGAACGCTAGCATGCTCCGAGCTAGCATGCTAACTAGCAAACGATCTGCGCTAACGCTAACTAGCTTACCAAAATAACAGTCTTTCCCGTATCGAGTGGTAAGTAAAATAACTGGTTATAGTTCCAGGTGTGCTTCATTCAAACACTCACGTACTTACAGAGTATTGGGGCCGGTAGCCGTGGTTGTATCAGCCCGTTCACGTCGCTCTGCTCCCGGACACACTTCCCCTCGCGCTGCACCCGGTGCAAGCGTCTAAGAACTTGCGCATGCGCGTTACAGATGTGATCAGAGTTACGTGTTTACAACTAATGTTTGAAACGGCCCGCATTATTTTGTCCTTAAAGCATATTGTTACGCCTCCTCTCCCGAGCCGGGGTGGCGGCGTAACAGACTCACACTCTGTATTTCCATATTCATGACGTTTTAAGAAAAATCTTAAATGCGTTGAAATCACGTCTTTGCGTAGACCAAATTTCGCCGACTGTCACGGTTTGGCTTCGCTTCCGGTTTTAGTTTGAAGTTTCATGTCTCTTGTGGTCCTGGGTTAACTTCACTTCCTGCCTTGTCTTGTGATTGCGTGATTGATTCCACCTGTGTCCAATCACCTGCACCTCCCTTGTGTATTTAAGCCCTGTGTGCCAGTTGTCCTTTGTCGCGTCATTGTCCATGTCAGTCCTCGTTGGTGCACGTTTTTGGCTTCTGTTTGGTTCTGTGGTGAATAAAGATCACCTTCTGAAAACTCTGCGTTTGAGTCCTGCCTGCCTGCCTGCCTCCGTCAACCTGCACCCAGCACAGATCGTGACAGAATGACGCGACCAAAGAGGGACTCAGCAGAGTCTTGGAGCGATCTGGGCCCCGACTACTTGGACGTGAGAAGTCCATTTTGGCAGCGGAAGACAAACTTTGTTTTCGGGCCCAGAAGCTATCAAAAGGCGTGCCTCGAGCTACGGGACATCCTCAACCCGAGGAAGAGCCCGAGGAGGAGGAGGAGACGAACCCCTCCAGCCCCAGCTCCTGAGCCGGCCCAAAGACGCTCGCCCCAGCCCGTTCCTGCGCCGAGACGCCCGTCAGCGCCCGTTCCTGCGCCGAGACGCCCGTCAGCGCCCGTTCCGGCGCCGAGACGCCCGTCAGCGCCCGTTCCGGCGCCGAGACGCCCGTCAGCGCCCGTTCCGGCCCCCAGAGTCCAGCCTCCGCCCGTTCCGGCCCCCAGAGTCCAGCCTCCGCCCGTTCCGGCCCCCAGAGTCCAGCCTCCGCCCGTTCCGGCCCCCAGAGTCCAGCCTCCGCCCGTTCCGGCCCCCAGAGTCCAGCCTCCGCCCGTTCCGGCCCCCAGAGTCCAGCCTCCGCCCGTTCCGGCCCCCAGAGTCCAGCCTCCGCCCGTTCCGGCCCCCAGAGTCCAGCCTCCGCCCGTTCCGGCCCCCAGAGTCCAGCCTCCGCCCGTTCCGGCCCCCAGAGTCCAGCCTCCGCCCGTTCCGGCCCCCAGAGTCCAGCCTCCGCCCGTTCCGGCCCCCAGAGTCCAGCCTCCGCCCGTTCCGGCCCCCAGAGTCCAGCCTCCGCCCGTTCCGGCCCCCAGAGTCCAGCCTCCGCCCGTTCCGGCCCCCAGAGTCCAGCCTCCGCCCGTTCCGGCCCCCAGAGTCCAGCCTCCGCCCGTTCCGGCCCCCAGAGTCCAGCCTCCGCCCGTTCCGGCCCCCAGAGTCCAGCCTCCGCCCGTTCCGGCCCCCAGAGTCCAGCCTCCGCCCGTTCCGGCCCCCAGAGTCCAGCCTCCGCCCGTTCCGGCCCCCAGAGTCCAGCCTCCGCCCGTTCCGGCCCCCAGAGTCCAGCCTCCGCCCGTTCCGGCCCCCAGAGTCCAGCCTCCGCCCGTTCCGGCCCCCAGAGTCCAGCCTCCGCCCGTTCCGGCCCCCAGAGTCCAGCCTCCGCCCGTTCCGGCCCCCAGAGTCCAGCCTCCGCCCGTTCCGGCCCCCAGAGTCCAGCCTCCGCCCGTTCCGGCCCCCAGAGTCCAGCCTCCGCCCGTTCCGGCCCCCAGAGTCCAGCCTCCGCCCGTTCCGGCCCCCAGAGTCCAGCCTCCGCCCGTTCCGGCCCCCAGAGTCCAGCCTCCGCCCGTTCCGGCCCCCAGAGTCCAGCCTCCTGGCCCGTCCCCACGGCCCCTGATCGTGCCCCCTCCCTCCCATCCCTTGGTCCTCTCCCCCCCACCCCTGGGGGCCGTCTGGGATCCGGCCCTTGAGGGGGGGGTGGGGTCAGGGGTTGGGCCGCCGCAGCCGCACTGCTCGGCGCCCCCCGCCACGACGACGCCGGAGCCGCACTGCTCGGCGCCCCCCTCCACGACGACGCCGCAGCCGCACAGCTCGGCGCCCCCCGCCACGACGACGCCGCAGCCGCACTGCTCGGCGCCCCCCGCCACGACGACGCCGGAGCCGCACTGCTCGGCGCCCCCCGCCACGACGACGCCGCAGCCGCACTGCTCGGCGCCCCCCGCCACGACGACGCCGCAGCCGCACTGCTCGGCGCCCCCCGCCACGACGACGCCGCAGCCGCACTGCTCGGCGCCCCCCGCCACGACGACGCCGGAGCCGCACTGCTCGGCGCCCCCCGCCACGACGACGCCGGAGCCGCACTGCTCGGCGCCCCCCGCCACGACGCACGGCCGCCGACCCGGCAGACCCCCCGAGACCCTGAGGCCCGGCCGCCGGCCCGGCAGACCCCCCGAGACCCTGAGGCCCGGCCGCCGACCCGGCAGACCCCCCGAGACCCGGAGGCCCGGCCGCCGACCCGGCAGACCCCCCGAGACCCGGAGCCCCGGCCGCCGACCCGGCAGACCCCCCGAGACCCTGAGGCCCGGCCGCCGACCCGGCAGAACCCCCGAGACCCCGAGGCCCGGCCGCCGACCCGGCAGAACCCCCGAGACCCCGAGGCCCGGTCGCCGACCCGGCAGAACCCCCGAGACCCCGAGGCCCGGTCGCCGACCCGGCAGACCCCCCGAGACCCCGAGGCCCGGTCGCCGACCCGGCAGACCCCCTGAGCACCCCACGCCTGGCCGCCGCCCCGGCAGGCCGCCGGACCTTAGCTGTCGGGTCCCCACCCTCCCTCCCCTTGTCTGATTTTTTCCGGTTCTGCTCCCCTTTAGGACCGTCTGGAATTCGGTCCTTGAGGGGGGGGTTCTGTCACGGTTTGGCTTCGCTTCCGGTTTTAGTTTGAAGTTTCATGTCTCTTGTGGTCCTGGGTTAACTTCACTTCCTGCCTTGTCTTGTGATTGCGTGATTGATTCCACCTGTGTCCAATCACCTGCACCTCCCTTGTGTATTTAAGCCCTGTGTGCCAGTTGTCCTTTGTCGCGTCATTGTCCATGTCAGTCCTCGTTGGTGCACGTTTTTGGCTTCTGTTTGGTTCTGTGGTGAATAAAGATCACCTTCTGAAAACTCTGCGTTTGAGTCCTGCCTGCCTGCCTGCCTCCGTCAACCTGCACCCAGCACAGATCGTGACACCGACCACTTCATTCATTATTATGATAATCTTAATGATATTATCGTCTCTCTTTCAACCTTACGTTACAACATGACACATCATCGAGAAATTTACCCTTTTCTAGCAAGTTGAGGTTTCTCGCACTTTTTCGCCGGTTGAAAAGACGTTGAAATGAGGTCTTAGACGTTCAGACCTCATTTCAACCCGATTTCAACCATATTTCAACGTTGAAATAACGTCTTGTGCTCACTGGGCTTGGAACACTGTTACTGCTCGTTACATTTGTGCTCAAGTTGAACCAAATTCCTGAGAACTGTTCAATAAAATGGGGATTCAAATACTTACGGTTCTCATCACAACATCCATGAATAATTACAGACCCAAATGTATATACAAACTTTATTCGACAAGTGGGCTTTTCATCAAGTCCCTTTTGAGGAGTTTTAAAGTTGACTAATCCATTGTTTAATTAAGAGTGTACCAGCATGTGGGGAAATGTTGTTTATTATGTAATCATTCTATCACTTGTTCATTCATCTTACATTTCTATTACTTTAAAAGTATTGACGTCACCGATATGGTAACTAAAGGGGACAAGGACTTTCGTGAGTGAGTGACGCTCGGTCACGAAACATTTGTGAATGAAAAGTCATGTTGGGGAGACGATCAGCGGTTGTGATGACGCACGGGGAGTGATGCTGATGGGGCGAGGTGTGCGGATGAGGAGGTTTGGGGGTGGTAGGGCGGTGGGGGGGGGGGGGGGGGGCATACGAGGCAAAGTGGATCGGCGAGGAAGCAGTGAGTCATTTGGAAGGCTTTTCATCATTATCTGGAGTTGGAGCACCTGAAGGTCGGGCGTTTATCCCGCCCGATGAGAGGGCTCTCCCCACCATGAGCGCACTTCACCCGCGATCACAGCCGCGTGCGAGCCGTCGGGATCCCGGGGATAGAACCCAAAGTTATGGTGAGTCGCAGGAAATTGAATTTCAAACAATCATGTTAAAAAGATCACTGATTGTGGTCATTTAATGACAATTGTTGTTCATGTCACGCCAGGCGTTTCTGTTATTTGCTGTTTTTGCTTATTATGCACGTGTGAAAATGATTGGTTCTGCCCGCACGAGCGGACTTTTGATAATAAAAAGAGGAAAGATTTCTCAGAATTCCCAAAGATGTCGTATTAAGGTTAACGTAGCTAAACATAATGTCGATTTACTTTATTTTTTACTGAATTGCGGGCTTTAATCTGTAATTACAACTAACGATTTATATGGAATTTGATGCGTTTCTAGTCGGAACTTGACTCTCCAATAAACCAGACTCGGTCGCTTTGATAAATATCCATAATACCCATACAATCTTTCACTTAAATATTCAACCTGATGAGGTACTATCCTCCGAATGTCGTAGTGTGTGTGTGTGTGTGTGTGTGTTTGTGTGTGTGTGTGTGCGCGTGTGTGCGTGTGCGTGTGCGTGTGTGTGTGTGTGTGTGTGTGTGTGTATAGCGGTAAAATGCATTACGTGGTGTCCAATGATTGCAGAGCAGCACATGTCCCCGGCTCCGCCATTTTTATTAAGGTGGATGCCACATTCTTTCTGCTGTCAGCCCTGTCTCAGTGGCTTCATCCTATAGAGCTGCTGGCCAATTAAAATAGCTGCAGACCTCAGACCTAAGTGTGTGTGTCTCTCTCTGTGTGTGTGTGTGTGTGTGTGTGTGTGTGTGTGTATGTGGATTCCTGTTCAACTCTGACCTCCTGCTGCTCATCAGCAGCAACGACAGATTGTAGTCTGTTTGAGCCAAGAAAATCTATTTGTGGCATATTCTGTGAAAAGTGAAAAAACAAGACAAACTACTGCTACATGTTCTTGGGCAAGACATTGCATCCCGTCAATTCCGTAAGCACTTTTAGCCGGCCATTAGCGGGCTACACCTGCTCTGTCGCCAGAAAACACAAACTGTAGATGTATGTTATACTCGGCATGAATATTAAACCCATCCGTGCTGGAAAGGAGCCTAAAAACTTGCATTACACACTGCACCTGCACCTGTGTGCATCACGACTAAAATCCCAATCTCCTCACACCAAACTTCAGGAATCAGGAAATTGTCGTGATTTGAGTTTTTATTTTCTCCAAATTGGAATTTAAAAGTTAAAGTCCAATGTTTGTAAAGTAGCAAGAATGAATCAAGAATAATCTTTACTCCCATTTCATTGTTGGTGATGATAATAAAGTCAATGAGCGGCAACTAATATCACGTACATCTCACGTCTGCCTCCAGCCCTGAGAGGATAAAGTGGGTTAATTCAAGGTCAATATAACTCAACGTGTCTTACGTTCAATCAATCAAGTGTATTATCTTTAGTTCATTGTGACGTAAATGTTTAATATTACAGTAACAAACCATTTCAATGCTGGAGGGACACAATTAAACGGAGGTAATTCCATTTGTTTTTACTGTGCAAAATGAAGATGGTGTGATGAGCTCCTGCATTTCTCCAGTTGATAAACTTTATACTATTATACTTCATAATTACATTTGAGGTACCAGTAGTCCACCTCTTTCCTACTTGAGTGGGAGGGATAAGGCTGTCGGGAGCCGTGTCATGAAGGCTGCTTTAATGCAGGCTTTGGCACCGAGAGGAGCTAACCAGGGAAATAAAGCCACAGTTCCAGAGAACATGTTAAACAGCTGTACATCCGGTGACGAGAAGAGGTTTATGGGTAACGGGGAAAAGGTCAGTCAATCGTTAACACCGTAGCGAGGAGCAGGGGAGGAGGGGAGGGGGCTAAAGATCGGAGGGGACTGTAAAATACCTTCTCCCTTGCCTTTGCCATGACACATTCTGTATTGTGAATTTGGATGAATGTATGGATGGTAGATAAATAGAGAAATGCATACATATGTAAATAGATAGATAGGTGGGTGGGTAGGTAGGTAGGTAGATAAACACAGTCAGTAGAAAGACAACTCAGACAAACTTTTATTTTAGTTACAAATAAAGCAGCTTAACAAAATCCCCAAAATGTCAACATGGCCGCACTACTTTTACTAGTCTGACCCAATCTACATGGAGGTAAGGTACAACCACATTGCAAATGTCAGTAATCTGCTCCGACAAGATTAATATCACATCTGTCAAAGTGGAGGGCTTCACATGGAAGTCAATGCACAATGGAAAAAAATAATGTCAGAGGGAGCGTTTCAGGCCACAATCAACAGTACATGAGGAGCGGTGCACTAAGCAACTGAATTCTTGTGTTTATACAAATATTGGGAACATAGTATGGTGGCTTGGAAAAAATGGTTTTCTTTTATACTTAAATGTAATTATACTGTAAAGAAAGCAAAGCCAAAGCAACAACAATGTACAATCAGGAGTACGGCTGCAGTGGCTACACTCAAAAAAGCAAATTGATTTGAATTATTTTTGCATTTCTTCTATTTTTATAAGAGCCTGTCTTGGTTGTCTTTTATATCTACCAAAACACCAACTAAACTAAAACGGTCCGCTAACTATCCTTTAAAAAAAGCTAAAAAAACACGTATTATTATTATTTGATTAATAATTACATTATGTCAGGAGTTTTAACAGCCGAGGTTCTACATTTCGTTTGGACAGTGGTTTCCAACATTTTAGTTAATTGCCTGCTGGCTAGCTTTATAGTGAATAAAAAGGTACAAAACGAGTTCACAGTGTGATATTGATTTGTTAGGAGTGGGGATTAAGAGCAACGTCGGGCTTATCTGGTTATCCTGATTTGGCTCAATGCCTTTTAGATGTTTGAATTGTGGGACGTTGCCAGGATGATTCAGGGGGAAAAAGCATCTGGTCAGTATTGGTTTTGAGTCTTTCTGTATGTTGGGAGTGTTTTCAAATCCCCTAAAGCAGATTCTTCTCTTTCTGTTTAAAGGCGCTGTATCGTGCTGCTGGGTCCTGTTGTGTTGAATCTGAATCCGTCTCCGGAGTTCTATCCTGAAGAGCCTGGATATTGACGACCGCTCAGTTGCAGCTTCACCCAGAGGAGTGTTCTCTCACTCCTAATATTTCACTCGACTTTTAAGGATTTGTTTTCCTAAACTGCAGTTTTGGGTGGCTAGAACTTGCAAAGATTTCCCCAGATGTGAACACCCATCTGTGTGTCTCAGCTATAATGCTTCTCTGCGTTATGTCCACCAGTGGCATGATCACAGACAGTTTTGACATCACTAACATTTTCAGGATGGATTACCTGATTTCAGCAAAATAAATTTTGGTCTGCGTATATTATACTTCTCTCTCGGTGCTTCTGCATGCCATCTGGAGTCTTATTTCTTTTGTGATGCATGCAATGGCTCATTTGCCAGAGGCATCATAATTCAAATAATGTCATGACAAGACTCACTAAAGGTGATCATTACTCCAATGGCTGTTATGACAATGCGCTGATCTCCCTTTTCTAAGCTAAATAAAACAGGTGGGTGTTACAGTGCACCTGTGAAGGTCATCTTCTTATTGGACTCGATGCTTCCTGTGTTGGACAACATGACCCCACCTCCTCTAACGCAGAACTGCTCAAACTGCAGCCAGGTTTCGGTGCCACAGCTGAACGTGGCCAAGGCTGTGGTTCTGGGCCCGATTCTTGGCGTCTTCATCGTGTTTGGGATAGTGGGCAACATCCTGGTAATCCTCTCCGTGGTCTGCCACAGGCACCTGCGGACAGTCACGCATTATTTCATAGTTAATCTAGCGGTGGCCGATTTGCTGCTGAGCTCCACTGTCCTGCCCTTTTCTGCTATTTTGGAGATTGTGGACCGGTGGGTGTTTGGACGGGTCTTTTGCAACGTTTGGGCCGCCGTGGACGTGCTCTGCTGCACCGCTTCCATCATGAGCCTCTGTGTGATCTCTGTTGACCGCTACATTGGGGTCAGCTACCCTCTGCGCTACCCATCCATAATGACAAAACGCAGGGCGCTGCTGGCAGTGATGCTGCTGTGGGTCCTCTCCATCATCATATCTATCGGACCTCTGTTTGGCTGGAAGGAGCCGGAGCCCGAGGACGAGTCCATCTGCAAGATCACGGAGGAGCCCGCTTACGCTATCTTCTCTGCGGTGGGCTCTTTCTACCTCCCCCTGGCCATCATACTGATCATGTACTGTCGTGTTTACGTGGTAGCTCACAGGGAGAGCCGGGACCTGAGGGAGGGCCACAAAACAGAGAAGTCCGACTCAGAGCGGGTGATACTCAGGATACACAGAGGCAACGCAAGCGTTTTAGAGGACGAGTCCCTGCGGAGCCGCACACATTTCGCCCTGCGGCTGCTCAAGTTCTCGCGCGAGAAAAAAGCAGCCAAGACCTTGGGCATCGTGGTTGGCTGCTTCGTGTTGTGTTGGTTGCCGTTTTTCCTGGTGCTACCCATCGGTGAGTATTGTCACGTTCACCTTGTATGTGGTTCTAGGTGATTGAAGAAGAACCTAAAGCTCACACACTGACAGATCAAAGCATGGTACTAAAATCAAATGATAAAGTCCTCACTGAGCTTTCAAGGCAGACGTTGTTTTCCTCTGACAGAGCCAAGCTATTTGCACATTTCCTGTCTCTATGCTGAACTAAATCGCTAAACTAAACAAACAAGTTTTGCCCAGCACCAGGTTTATATATTTAATGTAGTATTCTCAAAGAAAATGTGCATGTTTGCCACAATGCCATTATTCCTTGAAGTTGATCTCCCTCTAAAGGCACATGCCTTTAGGTCTGCCAGCTGTTTCGCTAAGTTGTGTGTTAGGTGTGAGCCACGTTGCCACGTTCAGAACCGTTGAGAAGCAGTGGAGATATTGTGTTATGCACGTTTCATTCTTGAACCATTGAGATTTCACAAAATAAAAACAGGTTAATGAATTTGATCACCTGCACTCACATAAATGAGTCGGACCAAGAAAGCTACTTACCTTCTGCATTAATTATTTTTTTAGATCGATTCCTGCCGCTGCCAAGTTTTTACGTGCGAGCAATTTTAATGAGGTTAATTGAATTGTTACTTTGAGGGCGGATTCTGAATTGACTTTAATTTATGCGTCTTGTGGCCTCTCAAACAGCATATTAGATGTCTGGGCAGATAAAAAGCTATAAATAGACCAAATTAAAAATGGTAATCATTGGTCTGATTGGCTGAAGTGCTCTCTTCTCTGTAAAAAATAACAGCTCTTCAGACCAACACATAAAGTTTGAAGTAATCTCCCAGCTCTTTCGTCTCTCGCTTCATCATAATGCCAGTCCAGGACCGACTGATGAAGTCATCACACTGGTGTTGGAGTCAAACTCACACGGCTCGCAACTATGTGATGGGAATTTGAGAGTAAATTCCAACCAAGCATATATGAAATATGACCAAAACCCTCAGAAATCCCTCTAGACCTTTTGTCAAATGATTATACCACTGGTACATCTCTGGAGATTGAGACCTAGTAATTTGGCTGGTTTTGTGGTTGGTTTTGTGGTCTAAAAAAGCTAGAGTGGATGCGTCATGTTTGTTTGATTTACTCCAGCAGCTAAACATCCTTCCGATCAAAATGAATCGTGGGAATTTCTCTGGGCATTAATGTAAAATGATGAGTTATGCTCTGTGTTTGTTTGTGGATTGTCCTTTTCTCTTCAATTAAAGAATAACTTGATGTAGTGACCATTTTCCGCCACACAACGGGCTCTTTATGGTGCACAAAAAACAGCCAAAAAGAGAGTAAATGTTGGCCTTACCAGGTGGACACAACTGATCTCCAATACTGCTCTGCTTCAGGCTGTTTAAATAATAAAACTACTGTGTTTACAAAGAATATATTAGGTATAAGGATAGTAATGTTTAAAATGTATTCTGCTGACTTGAGGTCTAGGAAATTTTAATATTCTGTATTTAGCATCAACACTAAAACACACTGTGCTTCATTTGACACTAATTGTAGTTAGACAGCTTTCATAAGACAACATACAGCGTTCTATTGATTTTAGACAATATTTTGTATATTGAACAGCTGCAATCCCTTTTTCATTTTCTATTAATAGTTGTAAAGGAATTACTATTTTAGCACAGCTGGGGATAACATTTGCTCTCAAATTCTATCCACCTCTTCTTTCTCTCCATCTCCATGAAACATTATCATTTGTCACCAGCCTTGTTTGATCATCTTAAACAGCTGACCCAATAAACCATTTAAAAAGACAGCTTCCACCCTTCTTCCTCTGACGATAGATAGACAGACAGGTAGATAGATAGATAGTCAGCCATTTAATTATTCTAGGGTTTCACTGGAAGTCACATGAAGGTCACATTTGCAATGACTAACATGACTGCACGTTATGCGCTATAGTTAAGCCATTTCTCTGCTTTGAAAACATCCCATGCTGCACGATTTATGGAGGGCACTTTTAATAATATCGTTCCCCTTGATGACGAGCAGGAAGCTTTTTTTAGTCATCACAGATTCAATTCAAATATTAAATGGGATATTATTAGCGCTATTGTTTTTCTTGCAGCAGTTGCGTATCCCTTTTTAATTTGATACGAACACACCCTTTGATGCAACACATATAATAAGATGTAATTATGATTTCAGCCCTGCTAGTGGAAAGGGACGGCAATATTTGATATGTCAGCTCACCACCCGAGTCCAGACTGAAATATCTCAATAATTGTGGGATAGGTTGACATGAGGTTACTTTTCTAAAGATGTTCATGGTTCTTAGATGATGCGGCTATACGCTGATCTTTTCAAGTTGGTTGGTTAGATGTAATATCTCAAAAACATTAAATAGATAAAATATTCATGGTGCACATGACTCCTAACCGCTTTAGTGATTTTCAGTTTGATCCTTTAGCCTTATCAGCTGGTTAAACTTTTTACTTAGTTAAAAGATTGGCATGAAACATGACTTAAGTATCTTAACCGATACTTTTGTTCATAACAAGCTGAATCCTCATTACTTCCCTTGACATTTTCTCTAAGCGCCTTCATGAGGTTGATATTGGTGGTTTAGGGGAAATTATGACAATTAATGTATTACGCTTCATTTTTACTTTTCTTTCACTCTGGAAAATACAGCTGTTGAACTAATTGCATTCCCATCAATGACACCTGTACTTTGTGTTTTGCCAATTAGCGTGGTAGCACACGGTAACCAAATATTAACTGCTTTACATGAGCACGATAGCGTTGTAACTGAGAGCATGTTTGAAAGCTGATGTTATCATTCACCTCCAGTTTCAGCATCACGGAGCCCTTGTTTTCCAATACACCAAACACTCACATTTCAGAGTTTAGTTGAACATGGTCGTTCTTTCTGCTGTTATCTTAATGCAGTGTTTGTTACCCTTATGTTCCTACAGGCTCCATCTTTCCCGCATACAGACCTTCAGACACTGTCTTCAAGATCACTTTCTGGCTCGGTTACTTCAACAGCTGCATCAACCCCATCATTTACCCGTGCTCCAACCAGGAGTTTAAGAAAGCTTTTCAAAGTTTACTCAGGGTTCAATGTCTGAGAAAGACCCCCAGACCGCACCACCACCACCATCTGAGTGCAGCTCGGAGACCAAGTCAGGGTCACAGTCAGCAACTCACTCTGGGACTGGACAGCAGGGGGGCGCCCTGTCGCCTCAGCCCATCCTCCTCCATGGCCCTGTCCAGAACACCCTCCTCCAGGGACAGCAGGGAGTGGAATGTCTTTCCCGGAGGTCCCGCAGGTGGATCGGGACCAGCCCGGACGAGGAGGGACAAAGTGGCCAAACTCTGCAGTAAAAGCTTCGATCGGGCCTGCTGCTGCGTTTTCAGTGGCGGGGTTCCCCCCAAAGAGTCAAGCTGCGCCCAAGCGCCTCCGGCCGGAGACCTTCCCACCATAAAAATCCACCAACTGTCCCTGTCAGAAAAAGGAGAGCCTGTATAGCTGCTATAATCCTTCATCCATTAGTCATTAATCCTCTTTCAATGTCACAGTTGAAAATATATTTTGTTTTGAGTTGTTGAATGATTTGCTTTGGATGGTGGCTGCGTTGAAATTTTATATTTTTAAAAGTCTCAGCTTCAATAACATTTTGTGACCTTTCCTGGATGTATGATTCTCAAAGAAATATATATATATATATACATATATTTATCATGCTTATTTTATTTTAACGATTTAAGATGCCTCTTTTGAAAAACATGCTGCAGCAGCATACAGCTCTGCAGATGAAAAGAAAGCAAATGTGTGACATTTTTGTGGTGAAAAAGAAATCCCTGTAGTGGATAAAAAGATATAAAATCATCATAGTCAAGAAAAACAAAAGATTACAAAATGTTTACATTACATTTTACATTACCGAAGAACAGTATAACATCATATAAATGTATAAAAATGTTAATAGGACAAATATACATTAATTATACATAATTTCACCATTTAAAAACAAATGCTGCTCAGTGGTGCTCCCGTTCTTTCCAACGTTTGCCTAATGCTGTTCCTGTTGTATAAATAATGTTTGTAAACCGCTCCGTACAGAGTCAAAACTACGGACTTTGCTGCTCCCACGTCACATTACAATAAATTTGTATGACATATTCCTAAAAAAAATTAATTCACAAGGACATTTGTGGTTTTATTTGGATGATTCACTGACGACATGGCCCCCGGAAAGCGTCCAGTTCATCTATTCACATGTCCACAATTGAGTGTACCTCGGAGAAGTGCCAGATGGACGTCTTAATATACTTCTGTGGAATTTCAACTGACCTTGTGGTTGTTGACCTCAATCCTGACTGGGCCACAAGCCTCTTAAAAAAATCCCACAGATTTAGAGATGTCAAGTTAAGGGACACACAGTCTCAGACATTCTTCCCTCAGGCTCTACTGCTTTTTTTCAGTTCTTTTTTAGTTATGCCACCGATATGCAGAGTCTTAACCTTTTATAAGATCAGCTGTTTGAGTGCTGTCTACCGGGCGCTAAGGAAAAAAAAGCTCCTGTGTTTATTCAGTGTCTTTCTGGTGACTAAGAGGCACCCAGAGGCGAGAGGACGTCCTCGGTCCACCGTATTGATTTATTTTCTCCTTCTGTGGTGCCGTGATGTACTCCCTTCGCGGGTGCAAAAGGAAGATATGCAGTTGTGTCTTAAGTGCACTAGAAGGGCAGTGAACCGCTTGACCCACAGGGGACGGGAACGGCATGCAGCAGGAGTGCTCGTCCCTGTCCACGTTGTCATTGACATGTCGGCGAACCTTCAAATCCCACCATGTCTGCACACACGCACACCGGCACCAGCAATCCACTGCTGATGGTACAGATGACGTTCACCCCTTCGCCCTTTGTCTACCTCCATAGAAAGTGGCGGCGCTTTCAACAAAACCTCAACCGACCTTTGTGCAACGCTTTATGAAGATTTTCATCCCCCCCCCCCGCCCAAATGTAGCTGTGATGAATAGCAGAGCCGCTGCCTCGCAGGAGTCAGATATTAGACTGGAACAGACCAAGAACACCCACCAATGTTATTTCAGCAGCAGCCCCTAAATGTTAGCAATGGTTTCATATTTAAATGATCGATGAGAATATTCAAATCTTCAGTATTCTTTTAATATTCTGTTGAAACTCAAAATCATTGGCCCTGAAGGGGAATACAATCAATCATAAATGCTTAAAAGTTCTCGATTAATCTTCGAGACCATGTTGAAGTGATGACAAATTACCTCCGGACTAAAAATAGCCGTGTCTGGGTTCCAGTGGGTTGAAAGCACAGCTAGCGCTTGCTGGTGACTCATGCTGTGCATACCTTTCCCAGGAGGACTCCGGTCTTCCTGATGCATTTTGTTTTCTCTTTAAATCTCTCATCAGTTACGGTGGAAGTTATTGACATTATAGGATTTCCCTCTCAGGTTCAATCAGTGCATTCATCATGTTTGGGCCTAATTGGACAACCGTCAAAGAGCCAGGGGGCTTCGCTAGTCACTGAGCTGTTGCTGATGTGCGCAGTCAGTGTGAAGTTGATCAGTTCGTTTTGCTGTCAGCTCGCTGCGGGTGGAGAGTCTCCACCACCAATCGCTGCTCTGAAGGGGAGGCTGAGCATCACGACTGTGCCTCCACCTAGTGCCTCACCGGCTTTCTGCAGTTGTGGTGGGTCTGGAGTGTGGTTAAAATGGAGTTCACTTCATTTGAAATGGCAAGCAGTTTTATTATTCTAATTATTACAAGCACATTGGAGACAATGCTCTCTTGGTGAACTTCTATTCAACAAACTGCAATTATTTGGTTATGTCACCAAGATTCAGAAACTTTACTTATGTAAAAGTATGATTCATGATTCAAATAGCATATTACTAAAAGAAAGAAATAGAGATATATTTACTTTTCTCTTTAGAAGGACACATGTTGTGTTTTCTCATTTAAAAAATGTTGATGGTTTTTTTGACAAGAGAGAGATGTTGTTCTTAAGTCTTTTATGTGCTGGAGGTTTAATTGGCCCCAAACTGTGCAGTCACAAAACCTGCTTTTGTGTACACACCTCTGTGTAGATTTTGCACAGAGAAAGTTGAATCAGAAAACAGCGTCAGACAAATGCTTTGAAATGCAGAGGAAGTTAAAAATGTAAAATGTGTGTGCTTCACTTTCCAATCAATCGTTGTGCAGTTATTCAGCTGCACGAGCACACTAAAAGTTCTCCAATCTTTTAGAGTTCATTTTCATGGAGAAATTGGTGAACTAACTAACTAAATCTAAACCTTAATGTTTATGTACATTAACCCTACATTTGCCATAACTATTACAAATGCGATTTTTAAAGAAATGATTAGGATAGAAGAAGTGTGCCAACACGATACGATAACTCTTTTTTTTATTATTTTAATCCACTGAAGTCAACACAGATAGGGTCAAATGCTGACAAGACTGATGATTCCCCCCAAAGAACTCAGTTCAACATCCTACAAAACATACATGACCAAGAGAGTATCACACTTGCTGGGAGAGAGGCAACAACAGTGCTCAACAAATCACAACTCAACAACCAACACCATGACACTTCCCCCAGTGTAAATCACTTCACATTATAGCGTGGCATACAAAACCTACACGTGACAAGGCAATGAGGAAGAAATAATCCAGTGTTTTACAGTATGGCCGCACAGTGCCGTGAAGCGGACAGCCCGCTTAGTTTAGTGAATACAGTTACCACCTCGAGGGGATCTGGTGTCGACAGTGTTGTGCAGGTAGAGGGGGTGAGAAAGGAGAAACTGGATATCCGATGATTCATTCACGACACCAACACCGAGAACAGAGGACACGTCAACACATTGTAGGGGGATTTCATATACATACCGAAGCATTTTTCATCAGGTCTCAAAGATCACGGTTCCAGGTCTTTAAAGAGCCTTCATAGATACAGTGTGCTCTCAATATCATACATAACAGGCAGGCAAGTAGTTGGATTCAACAAATATCCTTAAACACAGACAAGTCCAATACAAATAAAAAATTGCAAGCTAACGTACCATATACATATCATTTGGATTGTTACGAGTGCAATATAAATGTAGTGAAAACTGGGTGAAAGGGAAGTGCTGTGTGTGTGGAGGTCATCTGCACGTATACAGCAAGGGTCATATAGCACCAGGTGCAGAGCGGTTGTCATCAAACCTCAGATCTAGCTTCTTCTTTGTGTCTGTCTGTTTCCTGAACAATACACCGGTTGGATCATTGGAAGCTTGTTTCCCTGACAACCTCTTAATAAACATTATGTGACGAGATGAAGGAAACGGTTCATGCGACTCAGACAAACTGCTATATGCCAACACGACCCCATTTTCAGGGCGGAGTTAAATGATTAGTTTAACCTTAAAATACCCTTTCCTTGTTCCCTTCCTTTCTGTGCAGTCAGCACTTACATGACTTAACGTAATTAAAAGATGCACCAATTTTGATTTGAATGAGGAGAGTGAAACAATAACTTAAAGGGTGGACCAAAAGGAGTTATTCTGATTTACACAGTCCTTATACAAAGAGGAAAGACTGCAACCTGACAGCGTAACCGTCTTACAAAATGGACAATGGAGGCTTCTTGACCTAATTGTGGCGCAGTAACAAGCGGATTCTACCCGCAGCTTTTAAAATGCTTGCCCATGAAACTAACCTCTTCTTTTCTGTTAACTTTTGAGCCAAGAGGCCAACTTAACAGCTCAAACATGTACAGCAAAAAAGAAAACAATACAAAAATGTAAACAAATTAATTTCATCCCTTATCAAACTTGGTTTAGAAAACGCAAAAAAGCTGTTCACTTCAATTCACTTGTTCCTTCCTTGCTGATGGAATATAGCAGGAAAGATTAAACAACGTGGAATAGTGCTTTTTTTGTCGCATAAAATTACATCATGGTATTGTGTGAAGGAGAATGGATGGAGTGCTTGTGTGTGTGTGTGTGTGTGTGTGTGTGTGGCGCAGGGGGGAGGCGGCGGTGACCAGATGTGATGTGAGAGCAGTAAGAGTGGCCTCCGGTGCCGCGTTTGCTGCACCCCTGGTTCGCTTTAGGAATACTAGCCGAGGCTGGTGATGTTGGCTTTTCCACCCGGTGGAGCCACGATGCGTTGAGTGCTGCGACGAGGAATGTTGTCGTCAACTTGGGCACCTAAAATAAAAAAATAAAAATCAAGAAATAATACATTAGATCTTAATTGCCTTGTTGTG
The DNA here is from genome assembly GCF_949316345.1 of Pungitius pungitius. Taxonomy (NCBI): domain Eukaryota; kingdom Metazoa; phylum Chordata; class Actinopteri; order Perciformes; family Gasterosteidae; genus Pungitius; species Pungitius pungitius. The sequence continues at coordinate 15,755,531 of NC_084904.1, read as the reverse complement.
ACCGAGGCGAGCGGACGGGACTGAATGTGTGCTCTCACTCACCGGACAGACTGAAGCCAGACTGGTGAAGGTTGCGCACGGGCTGAGGACCAATCTGCTGCTGCTGCTGCTGCTGCTGCTTGGCAGGGGAAGTCTTCGCTGTAGAGACTGTGGACATCACTTTGGGAGTCACGGTCACCTCACACACCGGCCCGTCGTACTGGCCCCTGGGGACTCCTCGCAACTCTGTGAGCTAAACATACAGGCAAATTCATTTGACCAGAAGCTGCTTGTTAACTACATACAATCAGGGTGTCTGCCCGGAGGGAAGGCTACCTGCAATGAGAACTCACCCTGCTGCGAGCCTTTATCCTCTTGTAAACGTGGTCAGAGAAGGGTTTGCGGCTGATGTAGCGACCGCAGCCCTCCGTGGGGTGAAGGCTGCCCTCCTCCAACACAATCTTGCCCTGGCTGATCACCACCACCGGACCCCCGCGCACTTCTGTGCCCTCAAAGATGTTATACTCCACAGCCTGGGAAAAGAAGATTTTTCCCCAAGAGAAAGCAAAACCACACCGAGTTGAAGAAATGCAGATAGTTATATAGTTATAATTAATAGCATAAATAAGTAGGTTTTTATAGTCCAGCAGTTTACAATAAAGTTGTTATTTCTACTGCTCCCCTCAGTGTAGTTACATAATCATTATAAATAAATTACACTTGCAGCTCCTGAAAGAGAGTTCACTTTTTTAGTGATTAAACGACAGTGTTTGACTGTAATCTCTATTTTAGAGATTACCTGAGATGTTTTTTATTATCTACCACTTATTATATTCTTGCTCCTGCGAACACATCCTCAAAATACACTAAATTAGAGTCTAAAGAGGCAAAGTAACCATCTGACCAGGTTGTGGCTCTTGGCGGAGATGATCTTAGTGACATCTGGGTCCCACAGCACGAGGTCGGCATCAGAACCCACAGCGATACGGCCCTTGCGAGGGAACAAGTTAAAGATTTTGGCCGCATTTGTGCTGGTCACCGCCACAAACTGGTTCTCATCCATCTTGCCAGTCACCTAATAGACAAAACGGGACAAAATGGCATCTAAACATCTGCAGGCTTACAAGGTAACTTGCTCTCAAGTACTTTACCACAGGACATTTTTGGAATACATGAAGTGGGTCACGTCGAGCTCACCACACATTTGTCCCAGATTAGGGACATCCTCTCCTCGGTGCCGTTAGTGCCCTCTGGAATGAGGGTGAAGTCCTCTTTGCCTATTGCACGCTGAGACGTCTGGAAGGTGCAGTGAGCACTCCCAGTCACTTGCAAGTCTCCACTAAAGAAAGAAAGAAAGATGACCGAGGATACGATTTACGTTGCGAATGACTGAATGGGTCTATTGGGCCGGGCATAGAGCCCCTACCATGACAGCAGAGAGTTGAGGTAGTCGGGGGTGGTGGGATCCGGACTAAGCGGCGGAGAAGTAACATAGGCTGCCGCCTTTGCCCAGTTCTTGCTCCAGTAATGGGTACCATCTGTGCCCAAGCTGGCAGATATGGGCTCTCCGTAAACCACGGCACCTAAAGAAGGAAACAGGATGACGTCAGCACGAAAAAAAGACAGATTATGCAAAGAAAAAGTTCAACATTTCGTATCTTACCCTTTTTCCTTGCAAGGGCAATGACATCAGCGGCACTCTTGCTCATCACCTTGGTGATGTAGAGGGGACAGTTGGTCTGATTGGCGATGGTGACAGACCGATTCACCGCCTCGGCCTCCACCTGAAGACACACAAAGTAGGATGCATCGGCCCTGTCCCCGTACTTCTCTTTTTGCCTTTACTGTGTCTTGGATATTTTGATCATAAAAATACATAATCCCAAAATTCTTTATCATCTGCTGAGAAGCCAGTCCTCCATCTTACCTCCTCAGGGCGGCTAAGTACGTGGCCTTCAGGGCCGGAGATCCCGAGCTCTAGAATACGCCTCTGCTCCTAAAAGATCCACACAAGAAGATTGTAATCCAAGATGGCAACAGCTGCTTACAGTGGAGACTTGACCAATGTTAGCGGTGGCTCTGTTACCTCTGCAATGATGTCTCCATTCTCAGCATGCACCTGCGCAATTGCCCCAAGGTCTCTGATTACACTGAACACCTCATAGATCTGAAAGAAAACAATACAAACAAGTCAGCTGGTGGGCAATGTTATCGAACCTGAAGACTTCCAACAGCCTCAAAAACAGATGCTATGACAGACCGTTGTAGAGCCCGCTAATATTAACCAGACGCTGAGCATACCTCAGAGTCAGAAAGTTGGAAAACATCCTTATAAGCCAAATAGACCAGGAAAGAGTTGACACCTGAAGATAGAAAACTTATGAGAGAAAACAGCCAAAAGGTGGAATAAGGAGAGCAAAAGAGGGAAAACCCAGAGCAAAGGGGGGGGGGAATTAAAATCAAAAGGATAAAAATAATTACAGCAGAAACATTTAGTCAGGGTTTTGAGGCCTGTGAAAAGGGCTCGACTTCTGTCCCCATGCCAGAAGAAACCCTTCTAGATGTCTAAACTTGATGTGTGTGAAGACGCAATCCGCCTTCATACCATGATCTTTCACCAGGGCCTCCATCTCTTCTGGAGTGCCTTTGTTCCACTCGGTGATGTCCACATGCAGAGAATAGTCGCAGCAGGACTTGCTATCAGCCCACTCTCGCCACTGCTTGAAAGCAGCAACCAGGCTGACTCCAGGCTCCGGAACCACGTGGTCGACTGTGAAACACAAACGGGTTGGATTTGCTTAAATGGCAGGCACACCTGCGATTTTAGAATCCCCGCAAAAAGGACTGGTGTGCATAAAAGCTGTGAATGCGTCGGATATTATACATACGGATCATAGTTGTCCCCCCAGCCAGGGCCGCCTTAGTGCCCTGGTAGAAGTCGTCGGCTGCCACCATGCCTCGGTCCGGCATTTGGAATCGGGTGTGCACGTCGATGCCCCCAGGCATCACCATTCTCCCATGAGCCTCTATGATCTTCACTCCTCCGGGAACAATGAGGTTGTCTCCTATTTGCCTTAATGAGACAAATGAAAAGAAAAGAAATTAAGGAAACACGATCAAGCAGAGACAATCAACATTCCAAGAGTCAAATTTATAGGTGGCCATCTTGTACATGAAATTAAATATATCCTGTCATTCTGCCAATAGGAGTTAGATGCCAATCTTCTCTTTGAAGATTTATCGATAAATAAATCTTACTTGATGACTCCATCCTCCATGTAGATATCGGCCAAGAATGACTGATCATCGTTGACTATCTTTGCTCCTTTGATGAGGAGACGGTCACTCTGAAAAGAGGAGACAGAATTTTACATTACCCATAAACCACAAAGGCATCCAGCATCCTAAAAAAGGAGCGTCAAATCATGTGATTTAATTCCTTATAACTAATAGTGTATTCCTTAATTCAATAGCTACTTTGGGTGCTGGCCTACTTCCCTTGCAGGCTTCACAGTGTCTCTGAGAACAACCAGGAAAGCTAATAGAGACAGAAGTGGTTTAACACAAACCTCACAGCAGGAAACATTCAGTTTGTAATGTCAAGAGTGGGTGGACAGGGACAGCGGGAAGGCATTATGTTTAAAAGTCATGGCTGAATTGACAGAAGGGGCAATATAAATACTACATTATATAATGTAACCTAAAGTATGTCAGTAATGAATCATACCGTAACTCAAAACATCTTTCATTGAGTTGATTGCTGTTGTCCATAAATCAACGTATCATTACATAACATTCACATATACGTGCACTTCTTAGCTCTGCCTTCGCCCAATGTTGACTAGGATCGGCTGCGGTCCCCATGCAACCCGGAATAGGATAATTAAAGGTGGAAGCAAATATTTGCAATAAAAATGGTCCCTGATGATTGATCCTGTAATCTATTGTCATAAAACTGATGGGGTTTCTTTTCTAAATAATTAGAATATCAGTAATCAGTCAGTAGTATGAGTACATTTAATTTAATAGTACCACAAATATCGTCTTCCAGATTGAAAGTTGCAACACAAACTGAACATCCTAACTTTCATGGAGGTAGAAACTATTGCTACAAATACTATTGTATTTGTATTGTTGTCTTTGGTTATGTATAACAAACAATAAAAAGTCAAATGGAAATTAACATAAAGAATGTTTCTGTTGTTCTTTTAACAGATGAATTGACTGTGTGGTGGTACTTTAGTGGTACTAGAAACAACTGTATGTTTGAAGAAATTCAGTCACTGTTGTTCCGGGACAAAGCCTTATTTAGTGGGGGTGGGTTTAAACATCAGAGTGAAACTACAGATAACGCTTCATTCCAAACTAACAAGTGGTGCCTGGAGGAGCCGGGGTCCGCATGTCGTGTCTGTGATGTCAGGGTTCTGTGTTCATAACTCTGCCCGGACCAGTGAGAAAGTCATTGACAAAACAGGACAAAACCAAGCATGACCCTGCGTTGAGACGTTTTGTTTGTTGCAAACAAAATAATCCAACTTGGGAGAATTTTCTGGTTCTATGCTTCAACGTTCTGCCTACAACAGCTGCATGATGAAAGCTTAGGGAAAAGAGGTTTGAATGGGTGCTGTCCAATGACCTACTTTACCAAAGAGGTTTTACTTATTTTAACTATCACGGCATCCCTACTGCAGCCCCATAATATTCGGCTTTCTGGCCCAAAATATGCACCACAAAGCTAAATAAGGCCTTACATCTAAATTTGCAACAATGTGCATGACAGAACCAAAGTTGAATACCCCAATAACCCAAGATTTTCCAACCAACATTACAAATTCGGAATTTTTTAAGAAAAATGTAAAAGCAGTCCAGAGGATGGAGGATGAAAGACGAGGCGATGACAGTGAAGGGACCTGAACCTGTTAACTACACCCTGCAGGCTGCAGGCTGAGGATGCTGTCATGGAGACAAGAGGAGGAGGAGAGGAGCTAACTGCTACTAACAGCTAACGCCAATGGCAGAGAAAAGAGCATTAATCCACACCACCGGAGCTCCTCCGCATCATAAAACGTCAAAGAGCTCGATGCAGGCGCGAGCCCGCTGGCGGGTTATCACCGTCCGTGTCGAGCTTCAGGTTGTGCGGCTCGAGCTTGAAACGCTTCTGTTGACAGCGTCGGTGTAACGTGAGAGGAATGAACCGCTAAGTGTCGGCTAGCTTTGGGGTTTAATCCCGAGGCTCACCGCACGTTGCAAAAAAAAAAAAAAAAGGAACACCCCCCCCCACCACCACCCTGCACCACCATCGCAGGCGAAATGTTTGCCATGTAAATGCACAATACTCACTGTAATTCGTGGAATGTTCTTCTTTCCTTGGTAACCCGACATTTTGAAGATCCCCTCAGACACAACTGTCCTCTCGGCTAACGCGAGCTAGCTCAGACTGGAACACCTCAGCCAGTAGATGGAGGAATGGATGCTCTGCTCGTTTGGCCCGGTCGACGCACGGGGAGAACCGTACCTATCTGACTGATTTCCGTGTACAGTTAGTGAGGGTTTCTACACAGCAGCTGAACAAATGATGCCAAATACAAAGGTTGTATCTTTGCCTGACGGTCCCGTCCTTGGATTTACTGCTGGAATAGGTCCCTGAAGACCGGGCGAGCGCCGAGAGGAGAAGGGCCACAAGAGGTACCGCGCATGCGCACTGCCCCGCCCTGCTGGGTCATTATCACGGGGGTAAACAGGTTAAGCATCACCTGTTTGACTGATGATGGCCTCTTCTCGAGTAATTACATAGTTCTGAAAGCGTTTAACTACTTTATCCTTTATATTAAATATGGTCGATTATCCTGGCAATTACATATTTCTGCAAATTTTATTGATGTCATGTCAGGGACTTTTTACAGGTGCATTCACAGTATGCAAGACAACATTTATGCCGTTTGGGCTACTCTATAGTTTTGTCTGGAATAGATTACTTTGAATGCCCTATTTATAGTTTGGAAGAATTTAAACAATGTAAGTATGTCCAACTTTATTTATATTATTATATATTTAAAGCACACTACAAATGCATGGCTCTTTAATATATATTAATATTTGGATGCAATAAGCAAATAAGTATCATGGAATGTATTTTGGGATGATTGTATTTACAGAGCCACAGTTATCAAAGGAGTTTAGAGACATTAAGTTGGAAAAGGAGTCTAAACCTTGTCTAAATGTGAAGGAAAGGGCATGGACTTGAATAAAGATGTAGTTGTAACTAAAATGGTGCCTTTTTTGACAACGTACCGTGACATGCAGCAATTATACACATTCTCTTTCTTTTCCTTATGATAGAGAGGAATTGTGTTAATGTCTCGGGCTCTAAATGGAGCCCATAATGATGTAATGTCATTCTATTATTGTGTGCCATAAAAAGTGTATTAAAGTCTGTTGAACTTTATCCGATCTCTATGTATTTCTATCTCAGCCACTGTATTTAGTACAATCTTTATTAAAAATGTTTTGGATTGCACGATAGTTAACTGTACATGATCCTGTTATGATGACATGTACAGTTTATAAGTTATATAATGCTTTTAGGCCTAAATTAAGTTTGAATACTGCACGTTATTGTAAATGAGTGTTTCATATGATTTTATGATGTAAAGAAATTGGAAACAACAAATCATCAACTTGATCCCCATCAATATACAGATGACATGCATTTTCATCAGGAAATGCCCCTCTAGTTGTCATGTAAGTTCTACACACTGGAGATGTTTTATTTTATCATACGATGTGAAATGATAGCACAGTGTATTCTACAAAAAAGCAAGACAACACTCTTCGTTGAGGCCCTTGGAAATCCTTTCCTCTGTGGTAGTTTCTGCCGCTAGCGCTTCAGCAATTAAACAACAGCAAAAACACATTACATACACTGCGGCAAAGCTAGAGAATGATTTCATAATATCCATGAATACCTATGTACAAACAAAGCATACCATTTCAAAAAGTTTTCTATTACATGGGGCAGATCACAGCTTACATTTTATTTTCACACCTACATCTTTAAATATCTAAACATATCAGAAAATTAAAAAAAAACTATCTATGATAAATCACCAATGTGCAGTGGTGAAGGATACAAATTTGGCACTTTGCCATTGCTTCTATATTAATTTAAAGAAGATATGTTGGCAAAAACAAATAGAAATAGCATATGGCCTGGTAAATTGCCATTCACCCTATGTTCCAGTATCATAATATACTCAAACAACCCTTCACTCGGTCAATGTTTAAGCTTTCCAACCATCAAGAAAAACTAAGCTTTAATAAGAAAACCCTCAGGAGTCAACATGATACAACTTATATTCCTTAAAAATGTGTGTGATTTAGAAAACCAATCCCACTATGCAGTATCATCTGTTTCCCCTCAGATAACTGCACCTTGAATATTAAGTTCAAAAAGTTAAGGCGGGAAAAAGTCCCCTCTGCTCACAGAGCCAAACTTATTTGTTGTATTGTGAATATTGCTCATATGTTTTGTTTGCACACTCCGGCCAACTGAGACAATAGTGGAGAGATGCCGCTTAGGAGAAGTCCAGATTTCTCATGAAATAACATCAAAATAAGTAGAGAAAACTCCCACCATTAAGCCCCCTGACATCAAATCCGTGTCACATATTTTTGAATTGAACAGGATGACTAATACTTTGCAGCTCTAACAAGGTCGTTCATCTACTGGGGGAAGAAATTGGTGACAGCTGCTGGGTACGACGTTGCCCTGTGTCCAAAAGTGATGGGAGTGCAACCACATTTATGTCATGTGTATAACTCTACAACTACATCTATAATGTGAAAGAATCAAATGCCGACTGGAAGTCAAATGTGGGCGTAGAATAGATGCAGAGAAATAGCTTGACTACAAGAGGACGGCTGAGAGACTTCGAGACAAAAGAACATCCAGGCACTGCTGCATCCTGTATTCAGTAAGAGCTGGTGGAGGCTGTGGCAATTCTTTTGCCAATATACACCCTGGAAAACAAACATGGAAATGAATTGCATGAAAAAAGAATGTAAACACAATGTAAACTAAAAGACAATGTAAATTAAAATGGCTAAGCTGATATACTGGAGAAAGACATGAATACATATTAGTTGTTCAATTAAAACTAATGCACTAACTTGCATGAGGCCCAGGTCTGAGAAGACAGGCATCAGATATTTCAAATACAGTCATCTGGGAAACAATCATCTAAGTGGACAATGACTAAGCCTGCACTGACCCTTTCCTATGGCACATGGTGAGTCACTCAAAGACACGTTATGTGATTACAAAGTACAAAACACCAGTGCAGATTTGTAAAAAATTTAACTTTTTGTAAATGCAATTTGCAAATGCAATTTTCCCTTACCCGAGGCCAAGAGCGAGAATGTGTGAGATGAGTAAGGAAGGGATGAAGACTTTGAGGAATTCAGTAGAGAAGATGCCACCTTTCTTCATGACCCCAGTCTTTCTCATACTGAGAGATACGGAACGCCGCGGGTGCCGGAAGTGGAACTCCCTGCAAGGGAGTAATCAAACGATCAATTATTGCAAATTAACCTCAGAAAACAATCTCCTGAACCCTCATTCGTCAATGATCCCGGTGGGGAGTGTCTGCTTACTTCGGTGGAACGTTTTCTGGTCTGCTGGACCAGTCGGCGACCCAGTCTACTTCTTTGTTCATTAGGATGTCTTCATCCCTGTACTTCTCTGCACTATCGTCATCTGACTGCAATTACAGCGGCAATGTCCTTCTGTTTTACTGTCAAATGAAAACAACTGAAAGGCAATTTGAACTTTTAAATTTGTTTTTTTTACCTGACTGTCTCTTGGGCTGGGCATCTCCACATCAAAGGTTATCTGACCCTCATCCTGATCTGGACTTGGTGGCCTGTGAGGACTGAGTAAACATATTTGGATTGAACAATTGAATAAATTACAAGACCCAAACCCTCGTCTGAGCTTTAAAGCCCATTTAATGACACGCAACCCTACCTATCACAGGAGGAACTGCTCTGGCTGGATTCATGTTGTGCATCCAGGAGAATCTTTTCCATATCTCCATTGTGGATCGAGGAGGACGAGGGCACATGCTCTAGTCCTCCAATCAGGGTTTCATCACTCTCGGGCACCCCTTCCAAGGTCTGCAGAGTTTGACTCATGCCATCATTTGCGTTTATTTGGTCCGCAGCGGATGTCTCTGGAAGACTGGCCTGCACGCCCTGCGTGCCCGTGTTCCCGTTCAGCTCCAGCTCTACCCAAGAGCCTTGGCAACACAAAAAGGGCAAGTGGAGGGAGGGTTCAAATCCTTGCAGATTGATCACCACTCAAATGCAAACCTCTGCCTCTTTCGAATGGAAACAGCTGACCTACATTTTCCTGACACTGCGCATACAAATAAACTGGCTGTGAAATGCCTGCACCATAGCAAGGTTTTTTTTTTTTATTTGTGCCACTGCCCCACTAACAGCTCGCACGTAGCGTTAATATTTTCCGGGGGAAGGAGGGGGGTGTTATGCAATTTCTGCCTGGCGGACTCCAGTTGGGGCGTAATGTTTAAAGCTCGTGATAGCACTTGTGATATAAACTCATGCATCCATTTGGCCTCGCTAAATGCATAGTTCATGTTTTCCGAACGACGCGCGTGCACAGGACTGATTGTCCGTCCACAGACGAGTCTGTCGATGCTGCTCTCGTGTGATGTCTTGCATAACTGTGAAGTGCAATGCGAGACTATTTCCCCAATATCCCCGCTGGCACATGTATATTGTCACATGTAGGTCGCACGTCCCTGCTTTTCCGTCTGAGCAAAGTTATGTTAATTAATTTGGCCTACTGTTTACATGCGTTCTAGGAGCTGTTAGCCTGTGGGTGGAGGTACTTGGGCAGACGTCCTGCCATTGTCCTCTTTTATATTTTTAGAATGTATTCTCTTTGTTGTAAAGAAAGCGAGTCGCCTACATAAGAAGTGAGAGTGATCGGGTCGATTATTGGCGGGTACAATTAAAACAGAATAAAATAAAAGCAACCATTATTTCGTCTTTTGTCCAAAAATGTTTTTATTTTGGCTAGATCCAGCCCAGTGCTGTCTTGCGTACATGATTGGTTGCCCTTACGTCAATCAAAGAATTTCGCACAACGCAATTGGCTGGATTGTGGTGACGTCGAACAGCATCATCCTCCGCCCCTCCTGGATGAGGAGGAAATACCTTCGCCGATGTAACTTTTACCATCAAATCTTGATTATACGAAGGTTGTCAAAAAATCACACACCCATTAAAATGTCTTGAATATTCAATGCAACGAGGAGAGCAGAAGAACTGGCGGCGGTACGTACCGTGAAGCTCGGGCTCCTCGTTATTGTTTTGTTGGGCAGCAGCGGTGGACATGTTGACTACACTGTTTTAGAATTCATCAACATGACACGCAGACTAAACGCCGTGTGCGCATGCGCTCCATCAGTCCAGAGTGCAGTTCAGACCTCTAGCAGATAAAAGTAAAAGTCTATGGGATATAGGTCAGTAATGGGCAATTTGTTTTATTCATTATCATTACACGCTCAGGAAAGGACTCGAATGTGGAACACATTTACAGAAATCCTTAATACAATTTCTGCATACATGCAGGAAAGCAGTGATAAAGAACCACCAAAGTTTGATCAAATGTAGGAACAAAAAAATCGAACAAAAAAATTAGGTCAGAGTGCTCTCACTAAGTCAACGGAGTCCGTGTTGGGGGACAGATGATAAAGTGACACTCTCCAACCGACTATTACTGTGTTGTTGAGTGGGGAGGAAGGCCTTTCCATTAGTAGTTCCTGTAGATTTGTAGAGAATGGGCCTGCACAGTATATTATGTACATTTCTCCTCCTCCATAAAACGAGTTTTTGGTATTTTGAATTGGATGGAAGTCTTCATTTTAAACACATTTCTAGACATTGAGTAAGATCTGTAATGTCTGGCACCACTGCAGGGATTAGAAAATATTGCGCATTTGAAAGCACGGAAGGAATTTGGTGATGCAATAGGCCTAATATAATCCTAGCCATGTTGTCACATGCTTTTTAAAAATAATAAAAAATGATATCTTGGGCAAGTTTCCATGGGCTTATTTCAAATGTACCCAATCAACACAATCTTCCATATACTATTGATAAATAAGAGTTTGTTTCAAAATTGAGGTTTGAAATCCTTTATTACTTTTCATCTAAATGGTTCTATATTCCATTTGACAAAGACAAACATAGCTGTACAATGAACCATTTTACATTTTTGTTACACCCCGCCCCCCCCCCCCCAAACTCCCAATCCTGATTCAAGAATCCCTTTGAGAAAGAAATGAACATAAAAAAATAAAAAAAATGAAATTCACAAAAATAAAAAAGTGCATTTTTGTTTTAACTTCCGGGTCACATTAGGCATGTGTATATTGCTGATTCAGGTGGAAAAACCTCATAACTCCAATTTGGGCAGTTTCCCTGCAGTGATTTTGTGTGTATCTACTGGTAAAGGCAGTTTTTAATAAAATCCTGAAAAGCTGTTTTTTTTTTCTTTAAAAGGTAAGAGATTTTGATCACAGAGCAGCGGTAAATTCCCCTGAGCAGTCTCCTGTCCGGCAGACCAGAAAGTCCAAGAAACCTACTTGATTATCTTCTTTAGGCTATAAGAAAGGCATTATGGTTCTTCTGAACGTCTTGTCATGGCCTCAAATAATAGCTATGAAGATAATATGACTGACATTGACCGTTTTGCAGAAAATGCTCTAAGTCATACAGATCACCTCTGCTGGACCTGAAAAACAGGGAATAAAATAAAAGAAAAAACCCTGTTACCTCATAACAACTTTTGCACAAATTCTGGTGACATTTTTATACAAGTTTCTGTATTTTCAAAACGTTTCTCAAATCTTCCAACAGGTTGTAAGAATAGTTACTGAATAAAAGCGAGTGAGTAAATGCTTCCTTTTAATGAATGACGGGACAATAGATCACTCATCCTGTATTTTGAATGGACAGCTATCCTCGTTGATTGGCTAGTTCATTGACAACCCTTACCCGTGGAATGGGACAAAAGGGGCCACCTTATACAGGTTCATGCATATATAACATGAGGCAAATCACCCTCACACAAACTTGCATCAGATATTAAAGAAGTTTTTCCCCAAAAAGAAAAGATTTGCAAAAAAAAAAGTCATGAGGACTTTACCCAGAGCCCGGAGGGTGCGACAATCAAACCTAGAACCATCAAATGAAGATGGGTGGTTGTTTTGGTGGCATCCTGTTGATAGGATTTGAAATCTCTAAAAAAAAAAAAGGTGGGAGTGAAACATTAACTTACATAATGATCCAGTGGACCAGAAATGCTGCGTGGCCTAATTCAATGGCTTAATCTGTCCTCAAAACATAATTTTAATGGACTGGCAAGCTGTGCTCTAATCAAACGGTCGGCTCCAAAAGGAGAAAATCAGCAGTGTGTGAATGAAGCCAATTGTAGCAGAGAAACAGCAGAATTCATTATTTAAAGTATCGCACCCCCCTCCATGTTCAACAGTCATTAATGACCACTTACACAAAACGGGCTGCAAACCATGTGGTTCACAAATTCTCTTTAAATAAACAAATATGTAACCTCCTGCATCACAGGAGAGAAGACATACTATAATTCAAAATAAGTAACTCACTGCATCCTCAACTGAATTCACAAGCCTAAGCGAAACACGTTTGAACAGTTGTGTGTTGAATTAAATGGTCTTTCCCAATTCAACCCAAAAAGGGCCTGTTCTTTCACAGCGAGCATAAAATGCAAAAAGTTTTACATAAACATAATTTACAGTCGGCCAAATAAAAAAAATAAAAAACCTGTAGTGCTTAAAGTACTTTTCGTTGGACATCCCACGTGAGAAACATGACATTTCCTTGATGTCACAAAAGTCTTTAGCTTTTAAAGAAATACCCGCTTGAATGAACAATGTCCCAGAGTCATGACAAAAAGGAAACCACATCAGGTGACCTTCCATCTACAATCGGTCCGAGACAGACAGATAAAGAAACTACAGTGATCAGACTGTAATCCTATTGTCTTAATTTATACAAAAATAAATCCGCTAAAGTGATTATTCTTTTATCAGATACAGTACAAAACATCATAAAAAAAGAAAAAAACTTCCAACAGAAACTAGATCCAGAGATTAAAGTTATTGATCAATCTGCAACAATATGACAGGTTTTGTGGGGAAGTCGGCATCAGGGCTCAATTTTGGTGACACGAGAGAATTAGGCAACCTCACATTTTTGTCCTGAGCTTTAAATGGTTGTCCACCTACGACCGGCCACTTTGTAAGACAGCTTTAAATGAATAAAACTTTAAAGTCCATAAGACTGGTTACTTTATGTATTGTGAGCTCACATTCAACTCCCGACGCCGCTCTTGTGAACAGGTTAAATGGACTAACTTGGTGTTTTGTTTTTTGCCATTAACTAGAAATGATAAAGACTAAATACTGCAGTGCATTTTCCTACAAGTACTCATTTCAATGCACAAAGAAAGTCAACTTACATGCTTGAAATTAGTGATCCCAAAGAACATTTAACTGAATTTTAGTAATGTACTTGAGAGCAGGTTTGAAAACCTTATATGTTTAAGACAGTGCAGCATTACACCTGTGAGCTTCAGCCGGTTAAAAGCCAATACACGTACAAGCAGTTGCATCAGAAACACAGCTGTTGTTTAGATGATAAAATGAAGAATACCTTTGACTTAATCAACAGTTCGCTGTGTTGAAATACACGTTCGTCTGCTGTGAGTTGACTTTCTTACTGTGGATAAATGCATATAAATCATCTAGTAAATAATGGCACACTGTGTGATACAAGGTCATCTTTTGAGCTTGAATGAGCTAAAACACCAGAATAGTCCTTTAACCGGATAACTACACTGAACAGTGGGAAAGAAGTGGCGAGCGAGCTTGGCAACTTGACAAATACTTGGGGCAAATGTGGAGTGTTGACAGTTTGTATTAGCAGTGTTTCAGGCGAGCACAAAAAAAACGAAAAAAAAAACTTTGTGACAGAAAGACGTATAAACAGAAGAAAGTATTTCCTATTCAAGCTAATTAAACTAGGCAGCGACAGAATCTTGACAACTGGTTGCTGAGACATACACATGAATCATGTCACCATGGCACAACAGAATAATGAAACAATCGAGCCAAACGTGTATTAAACACATTTTCCCTTTGGTCTGGGATGTAGTGGAGTTGCAAATGGTAGCTTAGTGTACTGAGTGCTCCTGCTGGAGAAAACCTGTGAAACTAAATCCCAAATTCCTGACTTTACAGCCCCTGCATGTTTATATTGGCCATACGCGTGGAACATGTCTGTGTGGCGACCTGCGTGGGGGTACTGCGTTCATGCCGTTTGTTGTTGACAGAGCAAGTCACTTTTAATACCAAAGTCACCAAGGGCAGAGCTTACCAAAATTTGGGGATTTAGGACAGACAAATATATTGTTTGCATTTGTGCATCAGAGCAGTGGGGCTCAAGCCGAAACAGATATGAGCGGTTCAACAAATGCTAGTTCAGTTTTTCCTGGAATATATACAGATTGTTGGTGGTGGCCACAGCAATGATGTTGTCCAGAGGATGCCAGGCAGTGTGGAGGATCTTCTTGTTAAAGTCCAGACTGTCTACACTGATCTCATCCTTTTTGCGCTTCCCACCTGTGCTTACTTTACGAGGCTTCAGTACAGATCGAGGCTTGCTGTTCTCACGCGACGCCTCCAGGGTCACGTCCTGCCGATAGCCTCGATCGAACATCCTGAAGAAGTTGTTGTAGGAACCGGTCATCACAACGCTGCAGAGAGACGATGCATGGAGGGATTGAACAACACATGATAACAATCTAAAAAAGGGAATTCATTAAAAAACGTGTTGTTCTCGGTCATGTACGAATACAAGGAACATAATGAAAGCCCTTCCGCTGCAAAGACCAAAACAGGTCCAGCCCTGCGCTCTGCCCAGAGCTGATAACTGCAGTAATTGATAAGCCCAATTTGGGGGCCAGTTCAGTTGCGTCCAATGTTGGCAGATCAAAACATTTGCATGGCACATGCATTTTTAAAGTGCGGGGTGAAACTTCGCTTTCACAACAATGACGTCGCCCAGAGTAACAAAAGTTAACCATAAAGCTTCTGTTGACCCTGATATAAAATACCTATACTACTGCAGGACCAATAGGTCAGAAACTCACCTGTCGTTCCCATTCCAACAGCACTCAAACTTGTCGAAGATGCAGTCATTCTCATAGAGGGAGCACAATTTACTCCTGAGATATTCATGCACCTGTTAAAAGAACATGATCAAGACGTATTGTCGTTACAACAGTTGGGTGAAAACAACATTCCAAGAGACCTGTTCATTTTAAGTAGGGTTCCTGTATAACTAACAGGCCTTACACACCTGATATGTCTCTACTGGCCGTGACTCCATATTGAGATCCCAGATTTTGACGGACAGGTAGTCTCGTGTCATCATGTAGCGTCCACTGTGGCTGAACTTCACATCAGAGATGGATGAGATGATTTCAGAGAAGAACGAACGATTGTTTGGATCCTCTGGCTCTTCAAACTCTTAAAAAAAGAAAATGTTGCATGCGTCATTAGTATGCCCCATCGGCCTGCCATTACTTGTGATTATATAAATATCATTTTGTAGTCTGACATTTCAATTTAATGCGGAGAGATGGTCGACAAGTTTTAATGGTGTATTTGCTGCAGGGATGCACTCATGTTCTTACTAGTCTCAGTCCCACAGTTCTAGGACGTTTTTACAAGTCTGTGGTAAAACATAAAAATTAAGGGATGAATCACTCTCCCAAACCATGGAATTGTCCATCATGCAGGTTCACGTTGAACTGAATTGCGCCACATAGCGAGCAGTGTTTAGGAAATTGGCTCACGTTTGGCGTGCTGGTCACACAGAGCTGACGCCCTCATGTCACACAAGCGGATGGTGCCCTTGCTGCTGCTGTAGACAAAAGTGTTACATTGGTTCGGGTGAAACTCTGCTGCTGTGATCACCTCCGTCAACTCCTCCATGTTGGCTGGCTTAATGTCAACGATGTCTGAAGACGTGTGGTTAAGGTCGAAAGGGGATAAACAGACATTTCCACATCTCAAAAATATCTTTTAAGGAATTAAATGAAGTCTCTGGGAAGCCATTTTCCCAGAGACGACAAAGGTTTTGCATGTCTATGGGCAATTTGGTCGGTCACACACACAAGCTTCTGAGCATGCAGAATATTAAAACTACTCTGTATCAAATTTTAAAAAAATCCTAACTTGGGAGGACATCTGGTGGTACCATCATGAATGACACCGTCATAAGCACCGATCACGTTTTTACTTAAATTTATCTAAAGAATGAAAAGGATCAGTCACTTTACTGTATAACAGAAAATATCTAGTGGGTTTGTGTGAACAAACTGTTTCCAATTTGACTGAAACCCGCTGGGCAAGTGAACGAGATGCATGAGGTGGATTATAATCCAACAGTGAATAAGAAAATAACTAGACTAACACAGGACATACCATTCATTATTTAACACTGCATTATGATTAAAATGAACATCTTTTCCCTACACCACAAGGGAGACGTTAGAAAAAAAAGAAAAAAAAAATTTCAAGTTGCAAATCCCATTACAGTAAGTAGTCCTGCAATTCCACACCTTTCTTACCCAGATAACTGAATTACAACCAACTATGAAGACTTATGTCAAGATCTTCAGAAGATGAAGCCTGCATGTAACCAAAGACCAAAAGGATACTAAAGCTGCGATCGTTGATCTCCAGATTCCATAGGTTGATACGCAGGTCGTCTGCAGACAGGTATGTCTCACAATCACTGTTGACTGAGATGGAGTTGATATGGTAGGTATGCGCATTCGCAAACACGCGTCTCGGGCTGGCTTCCACCATCAAGTCCATGGGCCTGAACACTGGTACCTGAAGAGGAGCAGGGTTTGTATCACATTCATTTTAGAGACGATTCGTGGTAATTGTTTTTTAAAGAACCGTCCCAAAGTGGCATACAGATACCCATTACTATATAGAATATTACTGTAAGAAAGGTTTTCACTAAAAATGAGACAAACGGCAAAGAGAAAAAAGGTCTGTTCAACTGAATCTATATTTAGAAAATCATCAATACATGTGTCCAAAACTAGAGGGTGCACTCGGCCAGGGAGGAAAATTTGGAAAGCTTTGGCTCAACAGACTTAGACAGTGCCTTAATGAGTGGAGGACAATGGTTACAAAAATACTTTACTATTACTCCAACTAATCAAAATGTAATTTAATAAGCTTTAATAGTGCAAACAATTAGTCTCAATGTTACATACACAATTTACTAAAGCCACAATCTACTATGCAAACAGATAACATTCAACGGCGGCATACTAAACATGTTTAATGATAACAGTCAACGGCGATAAAAACACACCCGTAGCGTTGTGACAGTATTGAGATCTCTGTAACGCCCGTCTTCTTCCTTCAAATTGTAGCCCTCTGGTCTCTTGTCTCGCTCACTAATTTTCCACAGCTTAATGGTTTTGTCTACCAATGAGAAGAGCAGACATCATGAACAAACTCTCAAGTGTGAAAAGAAACAAGTGTACATTTAGATAACGGCCAAATGGTGTCTCCAGAAGACTGGTGAAGTTCAAACTAGCTTAATATCACTTGCCACTACGGACAACACAATTAATTAGAATGCACTTGTTTTACTAACCATTTGTAGACAAGAGGAACTGTGCTGCGTTCTTCTGAGGCAACCATCGAATCTTGTTGATCTTCTCCTCGATCTCAAGGCTTTTTAGGTAGTCAAATTCAGGTTCATGGCTCTGGAAGGTGCTGTAAACATTGTACTCTCCTCTGCAGTGTGGTTGATTCTTAGTCTAAACAATGACAGACAGCAGAACCAACTTCAAGAACCGATATGATGGAAAAAGACCTATTCTGAGAGCAAGATTCAGCATTTTATCTTATGTAAAATCAGAGCACACAATGTTGGTATCGTTGGCTACATCAGACATCAATGGCGGTAAATTTTGTTGGGTCAGATGAGTCACCAAATAATTACCTCTGGCTCCTGCTGAAAGATGACCACGCGGCCCCCTTTGTCCCCAGTGGCGAGTAGCTCCCCAGAGTGGTTGAATTCAACAGTGGATATGATGTCAGCTGTTAATGAGGGAGTGTAATTAGAATAACATTGTGTCTTTAGGTTGGTGTCTGAGTCTTATTTGCTACTGTAGCAGGGAGCCTGTTGAGTGCATCCGAGGTACGTTTGGTATAAAACAATTTCCCACTGGTATGCAAGGCTTTTCTGGTTAACGACTTTTGTCAATCCAATGACAAGCTGAATCCCTGATTAACATGTTCAAAAAAGAAACACCACAAAGCAGTGACATACAAACTAAAAACCTACTCAACACTGTCTAGAAGGCAATAAAAAAATTTCAACTTTTCTGCAATTTTCAAAGACAGCATTCTCATCAAACCTCACAATATATAACAATCAATCCCAGACAGAGCACACACAGACTTTGATTCAATCCAACTCCATACAAACTTTCCTATAAATGCAAAAGTACTACACCATTGTGGCGTTTTCAGCCAGTGAGCCACTGCTTTGTATTGACACTTGTTCTCAGGGAAAGCTTACAGTAAACAAAAGAGGTCCTTCACACACAAAGTCCACCCTCTACTGTAAACATAGGCTTTCATAGCACGGGTGAATTAACTCATTGAATAACGGAAAAGGGAATTGTTTATCTGTAAATTAGGATCAATTAATGAATATGGTTATTAAGGAGTAAAATTAACAGTATACACACTGTTAGTTACTCTACTTTATTGTAGTTCATGCATGTTAATTATTAGAAATATTTCCATGATACTGGATGGGTCACTTCAACCAAATCACCAACAACAATCTCCAATTAAAAGTGGCATGCAGAATGTTAAAAACTGCAGCAATGTGTATATTCACAGACATTATTGTCATCCGTGGTTTCTGCACCAAACACACTGGGTGGAATTGTAAAAGTAGTGACTTTTTGCTAGACTGTAACAGGCCTATCAGGTACAGGTTAATGCTCTACATTAACGATCATTCATAGAAAACGCAGGATACCTAGCATACTTAGCAGCAACTTCACAACAAGCATGCTCGGGCTGCCCATCGGAGGGCGAAAGTTAGCATCCGCTAACGTTAGGTGAACACCACATGGACTTACCTTCCGCGACATCATCATCTATCGCTCCTTTGACTTGCGAAAAGCACCACTGCACGTCACTGTTCCCACCACCGGCCCCTGCACGAAACAAAAAACAACACAAGGTTCAACACAGCGACCTAAAAAGAGAAAACTTTACACGCGTTAGTTCGCTGCTTGCTTTAGCTCAACCCCGTTTTGTGAGAAAAGTGTTACACGCTTCGCGTTCCGTATTAAATATTCTAGTCTGTGAAGCTTATTCCCGGGAAAGGACAATGGTTTAATCGGGCTTTCAGATGGAAAATTCTCTTTCACACGGTCAATGACATAACATTAGCATCTTGGAGGTATCCTAGCTTGCTAGCTAGCCTGCGGTGGTTCACGTTAACCATAACACAGTCAAACACGTCGTCCATATTGGACAGGATATTCACCGTTAAATATACAAATATATTTTTACAAAAAAACATAACATAACACAGCCCACTCAAAGGCTCTGTGAACAATCTACCTGCCATGGTGAGAAACTCAGACGGAGTAACTGTGTAGCGCGCTCGGGCCCTGAACTGGAGCCGTGCTGACCCGGGTCGGCTGAGTGGTTCTGACCGAGGAGGAAGTTAAACCAGCAGCGCTGCTGTTCGTACTGACGGTGAAGACCGCACAACTCGTCGTCCCAGTTGCTATTGACAACGTGAAACTGCTTTAAACTAAGGGAAGTGAACTGAAATCTTTAGCACTGGGTGTTAGACTTTGCACTCCACTTTGAGATTTCCCTCGCCTCTGCCTCTCCCAGCATTTCAAAATGGCGCAACGCGGGCGGCGTTCAGCGAGCATCACACGGCGAGCGGCGAGGGTGCACCGTGACATTTCAATCGCGCTTTCTCCTGAGCCGTCGGCAACGTGGGTCTTTTTCCTGTCTCCGGATAACACATGGTTTATATATCTAAACTGTTTTTCATTTTTAATTAAAAGTTACAAGGGCTACATGGAAAAAATGAAATAGTTTGTATAACCCCCGCCCATGTCGATTGTTTCAGCGGATGGAATCGAACAGACGCGCTATGTTAGGGTTCTGCGAAGAAAAAATATTTTATGTAGATTTAATTTTTAAAAATGACTTAGTTGTAACATAAACACACTATTTTAGAGTGGAAAGTCAGTTAGTTTATTAAACTATTATTATATATTATATAACCTATTGCAGTTACGCTAATAATGATCATTATTATTATACTCTATATTATAACCCCCCCAAAACAGAATTTCCGGTTCTACTTGCAACTGCCACTGAGTTTCCACTGAATCCGTTGCATGAACGTATGCGTCCGCCAGAGTTTCTGGCACTTACTTTGTGCATATTCAAAGGAGAATGACACAATAACTACTCTTGTGCAAGACACAAGTTCAAGCACATTAACCTGCTCTGGCACCCATGGGTGAAACATTGTTTTCACTGCTGGAACATCTCGGGTGTTCATAATAATATTAATTGTTGATAATTTCAACATAGAAAAGACAGGAAACACGGATTGATGCAAAAAAACTGGGCATTTTACTGGGCAAGCCAGCAGGCACCCTTGTTTTAGACAATTTGACTATTCACAAATGTTTTTAGAAATATTCACCATGTGGACAATGTTGATTCTAATGATAAATGCCTTAAAAAGTCATTTTGAATGATACAATAAAGGATAATAGGTGAAAATGCATGTGTTTTCTTGAGATCCAAATAATTTACAGAAAGATATTTGTGTTGGTGCGTTCAAAATTGACCAAGAAATTGTAATATATTAAATTATCAAATTAGCATAAAGTAAATTTAAGGCCTTTTGTGAACATGGGGCTCGTCATGGGGATTCAGCCCCAGACACATAAGATCACATCAGAGGGGACAGCCCTGTTCCACCAATTTTGTTTAGGACAAATTAGACGATGGCTGATTTTTCCCCTGCTTATATTTCTTATTTTCATAAATATTTGTTGTTAAATTTGATATTTGCTTCCCAATGAAAGAAAAAAAAAAACCAAACACCATTGAATATTTTATCAATCATGAATACACAGTACTGTTTTTGTACAGCACACTATCATACAAACATGTTTTATATAGCTTTGCTATTTTTTGCATTTCAGCAAATATCACAGTTTCTAAATTGCACTGTTGGTCAACATGCCTGTAAAACCCTGTTGGGAGTATTCCCCAAAAACTACACTGAAGCTGCGGGCACTACTGCAGAGGGTGAATACAACAGGGAAACATGATCACTCCAGCTGATCACTCCAGCTGTTGCTGTGTGATGTGGATACATTCATTTAAGCAAACTGCCTACAGACAATAAAAAGGGGAGTTTGCCTGGTCAACTTCATTAATGAGCTCTATGTCCAAAAACAGCATTACTTGTCAACAGTCAGTTTGTTTCTACTTTCCCACCATAAAGTAAGTGGTCCACCGGGCAAGGAGCAAAGCACCAAACAGCACAGTGTAGCTGAAGAGAATAAATTTGAGGATTTCCTTGAATGTTCGTAGGAAGCGGATGAATAAGGGGTCCACGTCCACATCCAAGTCCACCAGCTGTGTCTTCTGCCTGCGACCGGGTTGAAGCAGGTGTCCCATGTTCTCACCATGACCCATTCTGCAAACACACGTTATACACACACACACGCAAATAGCAAAAAACAAATAAATGAATAAAAAAAAGCTGTACTGTCCAACTGGCTGGTCCATTTGAAAGTTCATTAGAAAACATGTAGCACAAAGACCGTATGAAAACGCATTTCAATTAAACATGACAAAACACATAAAAATACAGAAAACAGATATGTTATTTGTTCCTATATTTAAGTTATACATACTTTAAGTTTAGTGCCTAATGTATTTTACAATGTGTTCAAGTTTATTTATAATATAAGTGTAAATTGATTCGTTCCTGGCCTTGAGGAAGCTGAGGCAGCGGCATAGTCACAAGACCACTATTAATAATTTATCTGTAAATTGCACTTAGTGGGTTCTATATTGATCTGCTTATTTTGTGTGTAGTCACAAACAAAGCAGACTATTAAAACATCAGCATTCATCAAGTCTTAAACTCTTTAAAATGCAGCTTGCTGAGTAACACTGAATATTGTATGTTTGCCGGACTACAGAAGTTGCAGCAAAGCTGATGTGTGAACAGTGTTGTTTGAAAAATAACTAACATAATATTACTAAAGAATAAGGTCATAATGTTAATAGAAAGTAGTTGGTTTTATTAAAAAATGTGTTGACGTCCAGTACTTTTAAAGATTTAACAGATACTAAAACATACATGAATAAATGAAAAACAAGCTGAAGACCATTTATATCTAGGAGGAAATAAATAAGATGAAGTAAAACAAACTTGAACTAATCATACCTTGGTTTTGTTGAGGCAGGAACTGATTTAAAAGTGGGCTCCTGTGCTTCCAGCCCTGAAGTCCAATGTTGGTGTGTTTTGCCTCGAGCGTCTCAAGCCCTTGTGGCAGAGGAGGAGCCAACGGCAATAACTGATCACAGATCTCAATCCCCTGGGATTGATTTAATGGGAGTTTAAGTCTTCAGTGCACCTGCTCCTCACACAAAGGGATTTGAGTTTTCGTACGTTAAACAAAAATCTGAGAATTAAGTATTTCAGATCCATTCAATCAAAGCAGTTTCCAAGTCCTCGGGGCCAATCAACACGGAGAAAATGAACATAGATTTACTCAAGAACAGTACACCACAACCTGCTGCTGTCAGCGGGTGTCCATAGTGTAAGGCACGGAGAAGGTATCGACTGAAACAAGGATCAAACACCCTCCCGTAGCACAGTTCCCCTCTACCGGAACACAGAGCAAATGGCCTCCTAATTCAATCAGTATCCTGCACTGTCAAATCAGCGGCTGCCGTGGGCTGAGCTCTCCAGACAGCGAAGGGCCATTATCGGCTGATCGGAGGCCTGTTACTGCGCTAATTGCTCCTTCAGAGAGCCGGACCGCTGCTGACGGATACACTCGTCATCCCTGCCCTTCGTCTACAATCCCTTATCACAATCAGTCTGAACATTATCTAGTAACGAATAAGCCAAATGGTTTGCGACGTGAATTGAAGATGAATTTCATTTAGTAATGTCTTTATTTACCTACCATTAGCCAAAAAAGAGCTTCCTGCAAAAAAGAAGAACCCTTTTAATTATCACATGCGTGACCGATGTTTTCAAGCAACAAAAATATTTTTAATCATACATACATATTTACAGCTACTCCAAGGCAGAACAATGACCTCAGTGATGTAAACATAGCCAGATGAGAAAAGGGGTGCATTACATACAGTAATAATAGACCATCTTCCATAGTCTGGGTACAAATCAAGGACTGGAAGGAGAATCTTTTTATTAGTGTGTCAACGTTGTGTTTGTATCGTGCAGGTTCGTGAAACACATTCTTGTCGCAGGGCTCAACAATTTTCCACTAATCAGCAATTGGTTGTTAAAGAAGCGTCATAAAAGACAAAAACATGGACACAACAATGCAGTATTTCAAATATTAAATAAATCATCTATGCAAATTTTCAGTGCTCAAGGACACACAGTAACACAAGAGTAAAGAAAACTCCACAGGGCACCATTAAAGAGCTTGTTGTTGCTCAGACATCAATGAGGCACCTGCAGTACACGGATATAGACATAAAAAACAGCTGTTTTTGCGATCGATGGATGAGCCTTTTGATGTTGCCAGGTGTGCACGCAGGTGACTCAGGAGATCTGGGATTCAGGTCGGTCCATGAGGGATTTGATCCAAGTTGTACCATTTAGAAGTTTTGTGGTAGCTATGATATACTCCATCCCACTGTCTTCCATCTGAGAGAGGAAACGAAGGGCGGCTATTTCTGCGTAAGACACTCCACCGAGGAAGAACACCAACGTTGTCCGATTCTCCCCCTGCTGACCTGTTACGAGGGTAAGAGGAGCAGCATGTCACGCAAACAAAAAGGTAAAAGCTACAATAACTACTACTGAAAGCAAAAACACTAAACCAAATTTAAAAGCACCATGTTGTAAATTTAGCACCCTCCTCCTAGATTACAGTCCTTTATTATTACCTTTTCAAATCCATTGTGAGGCAACATGCAGAAACTAGTCAACTGTCTCATGTCCATACTTGCTGTTGTAATTAGCACATGTCCAACCGAGTGTTTAATTAAAATTATTCACATCAATGTAACACCTACCACATCCACAAGGAAAGCCCTGGTGGTCACTGACAAAGCGCATCTTGCCTTTTATCTAGCCTTCTCTTCAACAGACACTAACGGTGCTGTCAGCTCCGTGCCATCAATCCGCTGCTCGACTTCCACAGAAACAAAGGCTGTGTCTTATCTACGCAGAGCAGGCTGGCTCTTGTGGATTTTTACTGTGTTTAGCGAGCACCGGGGCTAACAGCAGACCTGGCTTGTTTGCACTAGTCCTTACGCTTCTTGTGAAGGCCGGCAGGCAGCTGCTGTCTCTCCTCAAAGTGCGGGCCCGGGAGCATCTTCAGCACCTCCTCGATGCTCCGCCAGCCGGGCCGCGCCAGGACCTGGGTCAGTCGAACGCTCAGTGGAGCGTAGCCACTGTACACGTAGGAGATGTCGTTGGGATTCTGAGGAGATTAAAAACACAAGTAGAGGCGGAAAGGTCCTCCTTAAAAGTGCCCAGGTTTAATTTTAAAATTTAAAATTAAAATTGTGTACCTGCTCATTGGCGTCTTCCATCCACAGTTTGAGTGTTTTTCTTATAGTGGGGTAGTTATTCCTTGAGCTTGTTTGTAGCTTCAAAAGACTGGCCTTCTCTAGGTTGTTCAGTGTCAGTATGTGTTCATATCCGTAGGTCTGTAGCAATAAAAATAATTAACGCATCATTAAAGAAATGTAATTGTCAATAACACCACAGTATGCTGCTTATTATCCACATTTATTTAGTTGATGCAAAGTCAAATGTACATTTTTTTGTACAAAGACACCAACACCAAAAAACAATCTTGTGTCTCGGACTTTACCTGCAGAATCTCCCTCTTGTAGTATTCAAACACTTTCTGCTTGAGGCCGTTGTTGCAGACTGACTGCATACACACCAGACGCAGTATCTTTATCAATGGATCCTTTTGGGCAATGCTGTCTTCTATGTACGTGTTCACCTGGATAGTAACACAACATTCACCCATTGATAATGTATAAATCACGTATCTTCTATACTGGGACCTGATCCAAAACTTGAGCAACATGCGCAACAACAAATTTCCTACATTTTGCAGATTTTGCTGAACCATGATATATCAGCTTTGTAAAAACAACATGCAGATAGATGGCGAATACCTTGTCTGTGTCAACTCCAGTCATAAACTCCTGCTCCACTGTTAGATTTTCAAAGAAGGCCTCAGATGCTGAAACATGAGACACAGGTTAGACTTTGACATGACAAACCTTGATTTAGCTTACTTCTAATGTTATTCATGTCCCTTTTTTGGCATCTAATGTTTTTTTTTTGTGCACTGTAGAAACTTGATTTATTTTGTGTACAAGTGTTTTTTGGAGGCAAATGAGTTTCCCCACTGTAAGAACAAAGACATTTTAAAGTCCTTAAACAATTATTCATCCAAACAGTGACCTGAGTGGATGGATAATGGCTGCTTAATTTTTTTTCTTTTTATTGTTATTGTTTATGGCTTTATTTTGTAATAAGTAAAATATGGTGTGAGAAGGGATCTAACATGCAGAAAGAACAAAATATAAAATAGTTTACGGGGAAAAGAGAGGGTTTATTTCTTACTAGTGATATCCTTGATCAGCTCAGCGATCGATGTGTGGTTGGCCAGTGAACTCCGAGCTGCCTGCATGTGGGGCAACTGAGACACAAACTGCTTTATTTCTCCTACTGTTTTTGCATTGTGGCGCTCCTGAAAGACAAAGAGAAAATATCCTTTTACTTGCACGGCAAGCTGTTGGAAACTTCAGTTCATGACCTTTGTGCTGAAATACTAAGATTACAACCAGATCAGCTGAGATGCCAACTGTGATCCAGTGTAGCTCCCTGGAAGCGCCAGGCATTCTAACAACATTTTCCTTTAATTACTGTTACGGACACTACACTTTAATCCTTTTAGAGCAGACAAATCTGCAGACGAGGCAAGACCAACCTCAAAGGCTGCTGAAATGATTTTGGCCTTCTTGCTGAGTGCTGTTCCTACAGCGTTGAAATTCTTGTCCCGTATTTCTGCATACAGTTCCTCTGCCGAGTTGAGCTGTAACTTCTTGGACTCTGTGGGTAAATCTTTACTCGCCTCACCCTGCTTCTTCTGCGCAAATTTCTCCGGAGGCAACTTCACATAACCTTTGAGTGAAATGGAGTAACAACAAAGACTGGCGATCAAAAATAGAAGCAGTGGACAGTCAATAAGCTGCACAAATGCAGACTTGAACTCATCGTAATAGTGTAGTCATATCAGAGAAAGCGAGGTGTGTGCACAGATCTATTCTGACCGTTAGTTATTCCATAGATCTCGTCAATTAGACCCTCGTAGGTGAGCTGTGTGGCCAGAGGGGTGAGCAGGTCAATATTACGGTCCAGGAGGAGCAGAGTATCGAACACTGGCAGGATCTGATTCTGACTGCCGGCAAACTCTCTCTTCATTCGCAACATCATGTTGGCAACATGCTGAGAACAAGAAAGGGATTTCTTTCTTAGACAAACTCACTCGCCCGGTTGCTGACGCTCTGCAATTAGGGGTTTAAAATAATAGTTATCCACTAAGCACCATACTCACCCGAGCACAATCTCCTTTCCCATATATCTGGGGAATGGTGCCATAAAGTGCCTGCAAGGTCATGAGGCCTTTGGCTGTGTGGTAAAGGCTTGTTTGGTCATTTTCTAAGTAGCACTCCTGAAAGACATAGAGAGAAAAACAGTGCTTGTGACAGTTATAAATCTATGCATCTGTATAGAGTGTGAAATTAAAACATTTACTGTGAACTCATAATACTGAAAATATATAAAAAGCTGATTTGAAATATAATCCACCCTTAAGAAACACTTTGATTTTTAATAGAGCAGCACAATGGTTGATACACATGGGAGAGACGCACCCTGAAAGCACTTTCATACTCCATGGAGAGCAGGTCGCCGTCGTAGGGGATCAGGTCCAGGATGTACTCGTCAATGTTGACGAAGGAGGCCAGCACACCCTGCTCCTTCAGCCGCTGCTCACATAGCATGCTCCGGCGGGGCACGAACAAAATGTGGAAGTCTCGGGGCGAATGCATCTTGTCCTCGCTGAAGTTGCACAAACAAAGACGACAGAGTTAAATACTACTGTCATTGTAAAAAAAAAAAAATCTGTATGGCTTGAAAATGGGAGACAAAAAAAACAGACCTGAAGACATTCTCAGCAATGATGTCCATGAGCTCCAGCCTTGGACGAACAAAGAAAATGATGTTTTTGACGTCAGCAGAGGGAAGCTTTCCACTCTTGAGGGTGAACATCTTTTCCACTTCATGTTCCTGAAAAACACAGCAATAACCTCACAGCATGTGTGTGATCTACGATTAACAGAAACAAACACAAGCAACGTGTGTGTGTGTGTGTCTTTGACAGCGGGAACATTATTCATTTCACAATAAAGAAAAGCGGGATCGGAAGGCTCTTACCTTCAGTAGAGAGTACTGTGCTATCAATCCAAATGGTCCCGTCAGATATTCATCCCAAACGATCGCCTACAGAGGAACAGGCAAATTAGAACGGACTGGAAATACCCCGTATGCGGAAGGGTTCTCCGTCAGTGTTACCTATGAATTAACTGTTAGCTACTTGCTCAAATGATGCATTTATCTACAGTCAGCCAAACGCAAAATATAAACGGACATATTTGAAGTACATTCACACTAGAAACATTATTACTTCTTAAAATAACATGCACGCAAATCGTGTCGCCCATTGACAGCTAAAATAGGCTAACTGAGAGATCTGTGGACATGTAGCGTTAGCTGTTTGGGGCTTGTTTTACGTGTAGTGTTTCCATTACCTTGCTTCCCGCACATTTATCCAAAAACTCTCGAAGCTCCTTTCGTGCCGCTTCTCTCAAAATGTTTAAATTGACTCGCCCGTACGATAAGTGTGCCGCCATGTTTCTCTATTAGCGTCAACACGCCAAATCAGGTGACTGCAGCGGCGACATTCAACCACGTGACCAAAGATAACACGATATCAAGATAGTTCACGCCGTACACATCTCTTAATGGTCGAAGGTGATCAGATATAACGGCTTCTAGCTAACAGGTTAGCCATCCACTTTAACCCACCAACGCCAGTTCTCGTTAAAAAGCTTAAGATTAGGCCGTTTTCAGGAATATCTGCATCCACATGCCTTAAACCACATGCATTTAAGTAAAATGTTCATCATTGGGTTATTCTTAGTGAGATGCGATTACAAAGTAGGATGGAAGCAACCTCTTGCTTCGTCTCTAGTCTTTTCCCGTATGTAGGTGCGGCCAACATGCACTGTAACTGCTAAACTCCTCTTGCATGGATGTAAATGCAACATTTATGCCAGTGAGCGGGGTTTCCCACTATGTGTGCTAAATACACCTATGTTGCACAGGAATATATGTTAAGTAAAATAGGTCCACATCATCCTTTCCTCGTTGCAACGATCACTCAATCCAATAGATGGCGTAATCTCTGCACAGTAAGAATCAAACTCAATTGGACGCTGAGGTTAGATCATCAGCGATTGCATTTGGAAACGTAATAATTGCACCTGGAAAAAAAGCCGAGGTGATGACTAGGAAACAAAACTATATTTAGTGCAAGGAAAGAGAAATAATAAACATAAATACAAATTAAATGGGAATATGACGGTAGTTCAATTAAATTATAACCCATACAATGCAAATCCTATTTAACTTTGAACAACCGTATCATTCTGTGTAGGTTAAAATGCCATAAAGCGCAGTGACAAATCACCAGAGCCCATGGGCGTTCATAATCTAATAGCAAATGAGGCAGCGTGGATGATGAGACAAATGTAGACACCATGCGCTTCATAAAGAGACAATCGGATCAGGTGATGACTGCCCACTTAAGCATCAGTGTTATCACTTCAGATCCAGGGGTTTCCTTCCCTGGGTACCAAGGGCTTTCCATCCTCCACGCAGAATAGAATACGGGTTCCCACGCATTGTGGTGATCCACTGTGCCTCGGGCAACAGACTACTATTCCAGGAAGAAAAAAGAAGGGAAAAAAAACACGGGTTTTAGTGACAGGCACCATCCGCAATGACTGACTCTGTGGTCGCATCTAGGCGCTGCACAGACATTTAGTCCGCATCATTCCCTGACAGCTGCCGGAGAGAGAGGAGAGGGGAAAGCAGGGCTGTATTCTCAGGTAGGCTGGATGATCTCCTTCGAGGGTTTTTGAAACATTATTGCATCCTTGACATAAAATCTTTGTGGCGCTATTGCGTTTGATCAGTGACGTTTGGTTAGTAGAATTCTCATTTAGAAGTTGAATGAATGCAGCATTTCGTTCACAAGAGAGAGGAGCTTGAAATCATTTCTTATGAGGGAACACATTTTATTGCCTGTATTTATTCATTTGATGGCATGCCTTTATGAGACTGTTACTTCCTCGACCATTTGAATGAAAAAGGCAGATTTAACTGCAGTGCAACTCAGTGTTAATTAATCTGTTGTAGTCAGCCTATAAGAGGTACACATGATTATAAATTATTATTAACATTTGATTGATTGCTTTGTTTTAAGGAAAACATGTGTTACTAAAAACATTGCTCTGCAGCGGAATTTTATTGTCATTCAAACAGATGTGTTGATTTCTTTTCAAATTATTGCATTGACTTTTTAATGTTATGATGTACTATTAGTCTATTCACAAATGTCTGTTTAATATAAATCTTGGCGTAGCTCAATAGGCTTTGCTCAATCCCTTTAAAGATGAATTAAAACAATACTTTTTGCTGGCTGCACTCTTAAAACACACTGCTTGCTTGTTGTAGACATGGCATGAGAAAACAGACTGAGTAAATCATAGAAATGTGGGAGATTGCGTGGCTGCAGTCCCTGGGCGTTGCTGCAGGATTTTTAGGAGTGTACATTGGGGCTTTATGTGTCTGCAGATTAAGAGGAAATCACCAGCAATTGTGGGCTGGGCAGCTCTCAACTCCAGCTGTGGCACAGGACAGGTGATTCAGTCGCATACTAGTTGTGATGTTATCTCACGCTGCTTATTACACATAGTGGATCGGAGCGCAGAGTGTTGCTTATGGTGTCAATATCGAAGGAGGACAAAAAGAATAAGCTGGTAAAACGCCTCTCAGTTGCTTCCACCATCT
Organism: Pungitius pungitius; assembly: GCF_949316345.1. Classification (NCBI taxonomy): domain Eukaryota; kingdom Metazoa; phylum Chordata; class Actinopteri; order Perciformes; family Gasterosteidae; genus Pungitius; species Pungitius pungitius. Next base: position 15,724,877 of record NC_084904.1, on the reverse strand, counting down.
CCAACTCCTCCTATAGACCTGAAGCATGGGGATTAGATGGGGGAGGGGAGAAAAGACTGAATGAACGGTAGAAATCTGCAGCTGCCTCCTCTCACATGAGCAACCACAGTAGTGATTGGACGACACCCTTCTGCTGGCACCTCTCTCTCTCTCTGGGTATTGTTCAGTGTCTGCCCACTGTTTTTCTGTACAGTGAAAGAATTGGTCAAGAGAGAAAAGTAAATGGCTATTAAGGGACAAAATATGGAGTAATGAAGTAAGTGCTCTGCACGCTAACTGCATAATTTAAAACTGAAGGATACAAAGCGACTGTACCCATAATCCCCTGTCTTCAGCTTGTCTTCCTTTCTAAACATTTTATATTTTCAACCATCCAAGAAAGATGCATCTGTTTTGATAAATTATCACCATGTTTATTGATACGAGAGATGAGCCACTGTCACTGCCATTGCAACAATAACTCGTTCTGCTGCATGGGCTTTGAAATTTGGCACAGGTACGGTATTGTCTACTACAAACACGCACAAACACGGACACACACACACACACATCTTTTAATCATTCTGATTCTCGTCTTCTGATCTTGCCGTTACCATGGCCACAGTTTGTAAAGGTGCATGACTCTATGTTCCTCTGGGCTCTTTACGATCCATTTTTTGGAGCCTAGTACCTAAATCACATTTTGTTCTATAAATATGTGACGGTTTCTGTGCCTTACTTTTGAACATTTATTTGAGTTTGTTCTATCAGACTGATTATACCGCCGTTTGCTACCGGGCTTCAGAAGGGAGTGGCTTTATCCTCAAATTCTAATCCGAGCTGTGAATGTGGTGAATTGATTCTCATCCACTGCTGAAAGAGAATCGATTAACCATTCTCTCTAAAACAGGTGATTGGATGTGTCTAAACACTGTGGCATATTGGAAAAGACAGTTGTAATTAATGTGGCCTTTAAGCAAAGTTCCCTCAAGAGAGCGAGGAGTTAAAAATCCAAACAGATTTGGGATGTGGCACAATCTACAAATAACCGTGACCAGAATCCTTTCCTGTACATAGCTGCTCAATACTACTGGTCCAGAGGCTCGGGTTGAAGTCCATATAAACTAACTTTTTTTTTGCCTCAGAAACTGGGCCAAAGCTTATTGTTAGTATTGCAGTGTTTTTAGGCTAGAACAAGCTCTCATTTGCCAACAGAGTTCTGTTAAAAGCACCCAAGAGGCATTGTACCTGCTAGTTTACTGGTAGGAAAATGGTGCGGGTCAGATATCCAGCAGCTGAAACGTGCCGGAGCTTCAAAGCAGGGCAACAAAGAGGCAGTTTAATGGCAGTCACAATGAGGGATTCATAGGAGAGCTGATGGGTGAAGGAACCGTATCTCCGCTGACCACCAGATGCAGATCACCTCTGGTTATTAGGAAACAGAGGGATAGTGATTATAGTGTCCCTATCTGGTTGTGCTTGTTTCCCCTGAGATAAGATGGGAGGAAATGTAAGTAGCAATACTGGCTAATCAGCAGGCAGATCTCAAAAGTCCCCACGTCTTACTGCGATGAATCCCCATCACCCAAACACATTTGAGTCGCTCCATGCTCGCTAGCTCCCGTTTCCTTGCGTGCTACCATGAGGCGTGGGCCAATTCCCCTTATATTCCCATATTACTACTGACTTAGAAGATACATAATGCTAATTCACTGAGTTGATTTAAGAATGAAAGAAAAAACGCTCGCCGCCACTGACACCCCACACCCTCCCGGTTGAGGTCTGATAGGGCCAACGTTGATGGAGCAGGATAACAGGTCGCCAGCTTGTTAGTCCCTGGATGGTCTTTCCGGTTTGTTCTACTGCGATGCGGGACCTGGAGGCATGCCTGGCAAGTGTGTGTGTATTAGGGAAACGGTGCAACACTTGGGGGAGAAAAGCCTTCACGGGTGGTTCCACAGATGGTCCCTGTCAACGACACTGTCTGACTGAAAACATTTACAATTTGTCACTGACACAAACCGTAAGCATTCCCTGAAATACAGTGGAATCATTTCTGTCTTGAGTTCTTTGATTTTTCGTTCCTCTATACAAAATCCTCGGTTTTATACATAGTGCCTTCCATTTTCCCAAGTACAGAAAGCGTACACTAATGCGTCAAAGAGGAGACTTACAGAGAAAAGCAATGGTGGGTCAGAGTTTTAAATAATTAAGAAATGCTGAGTGATGTCTTCCTCCTGCAGTGGAGGGCTTCTTGGTGCAGTGCTTTACAATCCTGCCCAGGTCCAGGCCTCCGTGTGTTGCGGTGTTGGCAACTCACACTCCCCTTATGGGGGATGGATGCAATTGTGCCATGCAACTGGGAGTGGGTGGCTACCTCGTGTTTATTTGGTCCTTCCTATCTCATTTGCCCATTCACCCTGCATGCCTGCTGTGTTAGCAGGAGACACCAGCAACTGAATACACGCTGAGAAGACCTGGTAGGTTTACCAAGCGAAACATGTTAGAGCCGTTGCATTCAGCAGAAAGAGAGCTACCACTCATAACCATTTAGGTTGGATGTAATCCATTCATCTATTGTAAACTACTTGGTTTATTTTGTGGTGGTGCCAGTTATGAAAACTGCACAGACCTTCACATTTCTTTTTGACATTAGAGCCACCAGTCAACAAGTCAACAAGTTCACAGTTTAGGAAAGGTTTATAGATGACTCATATGTCAACAATATGCATAGCACTACATTTACAATATTTAACAGGCTTTGATTTGAAAATGCTTGCCTTGAGGCATTCATTCTTAATCATAAAACAATAAAATCATGAAAAGATGTTGCTTTCACAGTTATGATGGTATGATTTCCAACTATGTCAATTTTGATTAAATATTCCCACCACTCTGTCCCATAGATTTTGGTATATTTTGACTGGTGATTGGCCCCTATATAAGTCTGTATTTATAGATGTGAAGAAGGGATTTGAAAAGCCTTCCCTGATTAGGCATAATGTCCCAGATCACCACAGGATTTGAGTTGAAACTGTGGACCAGCCAAGATTCTCCAGTCTGAGGATCTCAGCCTGTGTTCTGTTTCATAAGACTTAAAACAAACTACAGCCAGACCAGATGGTAAAGGAAGACAAATCAGGATGAAATGAAATATGTTGTTTTCCCTCTTTTCTCTAACGTGGTTCTTCAGATTTATTTTGCAGTTATAGTATTTAAAATGAAAATGTATGTACGTGACCGTTATAGAATAGTTAATAGTAATAAGAGAGGAAGACATAGTATCATCAGTATCACATAACAAACATCTATTTTTTTTTTTCGTGAAGCCTCTGTGGCTTGATTGCAAAAAGTGTTTCATAACATGGTTGTGGATATAAAGTCACACAATATACTGTATGTCCAGTAATAAAAATGATAAAAGCTGAGTTTTTTGCAGCACTGTGAGACATTATGTATGGTTAAGGCTTTTAGTAGGAAAATTCAGGGCTGATGAAACATTAATGGTCCCAGAACCATGAAAAAATCATGCAGGTTTTCGCCAGGATTATTAAATCACCGGGAGGGTGGCAATGCTATGCTCACATCAACTCTGACATCTACTGGAAAAAGGTTTTGTAGGAAAGCGCTGATGTAAGATTGCAGGGGCAATGGTCAACAATAAGGGGTGCTGGTGGATGACTGGGTGTTGGCTACAGCAAAGCTTTAGGGCGACATTCGATCTCCGTGAGTATGTCGTAGCCCCTGGCATGGAATAATGAATGGAGGCCGGATGAAGGATAAATTAAAGTGTAGCCAATTGTGGGATTTTGCATTGATCTCTTATTCTCATTAACCCATTTAAAAATGTTCTTCTTGGAGCATGGCAAGGGAATTGTTGCCCTGGAATTGAAGTGCAGTACCATGATGTGTTCCAATGTCAGTATCTTCAATACATTGACATGTAGGACACAAAAGGGTTTGAAAGAACCTGATAGATTTGTTACAATCTACAGGTGTAGTCAACAATGTAATAAATGCATTCGGGGCAGCATTTTACTACCGAAGCCTTGTTTTTACACCTAGTTTGTTGCTGCTATCGGAACGGAGGATCCATGTTGGCTCAATCCATCAATGTCCTGCTGCCTCTTTGTCACTCACGCTGCTTTCCTGAGATCCTGTTGCCATAAGCGATTAACAAAATCTTGAAAATGGACAGGCTGTAAGCCACAACAAAGTGCTTCTATTCAGGTCTACTCCTTTCGCTAATCACGAGTTCTGCAGTAATGAGTCATACACCTGCCATCAAAAGTCACATAACAACATTAGCCTGTGCATAAAGTCTAGTTATTGACCCTAAGCATTCACTTAAAGTAACCATGGAGAATGCATCTCTGCATTTCTAAAGATGGATGTAACATCTGTTTGGTGTGCGTTGGGAAGCTGTGTATGCACACATCCCTGAAAATGTACGGGTGCAGATTTGTGTCAACTACACCCTCCTTGGACCTGAGGAGGAGACACAGCTTTCTAAATTGGTTCTCTCCACCCTCACAAGAAACTCAGCTTAGGAGAGATCCTGCTGCATGTATGACTTATGACGATTTGGCAAATGAGTAGCTTGAGTCGATGCTCTCACCCAGGTCTTTCCTGGTGTCGTTTCACACATAACCTGATGCAATTCATGCCCGGTGTATTTGTAGTTATTGGCGCCACTGTGCTGCACGCCAAGTCTGAAAGCAACATAGAGTCATAGAGGCATCGACATTTTGAAAAAAATACAAAACCCACAGGAAAATATCTGCTGCTCTCCAGAGAAGAACCAACCACTTGACTGATTCATCTCATACGGAGGGGGAAACATGTACAAAATGACAATTTCACCAAGTCAGAGTCACTACTGACGTAGATGTATATATATATATATTACATTTATGACCTTAACAGCATCAAAGATGATTAACTGATGGTCACAATGACGTCAGATCTGCAAAATAGCAACACTCAGTCTGACATTTGGGTCGAGATGATCCGTTATAATTCCAAAGGAAGGAGTAACACCACCAAAGTTTAATTTGTTCCCTTTGCAATACTCTTACAATGCAACGCTAACCCTGACATGACATCAGATAGTTTTAAAAATATGTCTGTAAACCCCTTTCTGAATGAACAGTAAGTGAAACCAAGCCTTTCCTTCGGTTGGAAGAATATAAAGCTAAACCTAAAAGACTCCTCATGACAAAAGTGTGGCTGTAATCCGTCAGACTAGCTCCTGCATGCTAATTGGACTGTCACCTGGGCAGGAAATGTCCACTTCTGTGATGCAGTAACATTGTCTGAGTCAGTCATTACCATGCCCAATGCCTGACTGCCCCCTCCCATCCGTCTCTCCCCATCCACCTCGACAGGACAATTCTGTTGGACTAAAGTGGGATAATTCATTTTGGCAAGTGAAGGAGGGCCACGCTTGAGAGCTTTTGGGGAATATTATATATGCTGTACATTCAGAGTCATGTCTGAACCATCAGACTGCTGCTGCTGAGAGGCGGAAAACGACAAATGCTCCCCGTAGATTGTGTTGTCACCGTTGGCTGGATGTAGCAGCATCAGAGGGAAAACAACACACCCAGAGTGTCTATTGATAGCACAGCAAATTTGCTGTTTTTTCTTTGATTCCTGTGAGCAGTGCAGCAACAGATTAGATCTCAAAAGGTATGCACCACGGCGTTACGCAGCATTATACGAGCAGCTGAATGAGGGAGAGGGCGGTGTACCCCTCCCTTTAGCTCCCTCTCCACTTTCTCCAAGCTTCTGTAGTGCTGCAAAAAGCTGAGAACAAGTCAAAGGTATTGATTTTACTTTTAGCCTTATCATTCTGCATAGCTTACTGTTGGCCTCTTATTCTGCGCCATCATAACTCAGGACATGTGCTGCTCCAGAGAGGCTTTTATATCTTCTTGTTGCTGCCTTTTGCTGCTGGTACTTTCCCTCAGGGCCGACACGGCTCGATCCCCCAGCGTATGGCTGCCGCAGCGTCACTCCACGAATTACCAGACTGAGGCTTGAAGACCATTGCACAGTGGCCCCCACAAACGCACACAAATAGAGTAGGCCTCAGTGGTTTCTGTGAACATCATCTGTATCATCTTTACAATGTCAATCTTATAATCCAAAGAAAGAATAGAGGTGGTTGACGACTAGCCAGACACAGACATCACTTTGGATAAAAGCCTCAGATTCAACTGTGAACAATCATAAATGCTGGAGACAAAGACTCATAGTCATCCTTGTTGGTACAAACTTAGCTCCTCCTCCTCCTCCTGTTGCATTATTGAGCCACTCCTGCTATGTTACATTACATTACATGTCATTTAGCTGACGCTTTTATCCAAAGCGATTTACATTAAATTTTGCATTCATTGCATTCATATATGGAATCTGGTTTCTTTGCTATGTGTGGAGTCACAAACTCCAAAAAGGAAGGAGTTACAGCACCAAGTTTAATTTGTTCCCTTTGCAATACTCTTACAATGCAACGCTAACCCTGACATTTTTTTGACAAATCTTGTTTCAGCTATCCCTTTGCAATTTAGTCCTGTCTCCATTACTTATTTGAATATGTCTGTGGAAAGAAATTGATTCAACAGACTTTCCAGGTGGAGGTTTTACTGATTAGGCTGTAAATTTGGCAGCAGGAAATGTGTTGTAATCGTCATTGGTATATCATGTTTTGTTGATCTTTCAGGCTTAAAGAGCAAGTTTGTAAAGGGAGGATTATTACTGTTTTTTATTTGTTTGGCATATGATGGCCACTAGCGTGAGGTCATCATTAGCTGCCATGTATTTAGCCCTACATCACTGCGTGGCAATTAAAGGAAGTGTATCTGGTCACTCGCCAATTCCTGGTCAGCACTGTTATGGATTACAAATTTGCACGCAATATCCTTTTTGATGGGAGAGCAGCCCATGGTGGCAGTTAGGTCAGGGCTGTATAAGCAGGAGTTACGAATACAGGATTGCAAAAAGTGTGGACTCAACACAAATAACCTGGACGCGAGTCAAACTTGATTAAAAATAACAACAAATTAAGATCTCTTACGGGTCAGAAAAAGCTGGCAACTTTGGGTCACTTTCATTTCATGTTAAATTCATCTCTGTCTTTGTGTCTGTCGAGCTGCAGCCTGTGATAGTGCAGCATGACGGACGCGGTGGTGAGCAGTAGTTCGGATCGCTGGCAGTCCAACGACAGGCAGAGGACCAAACACGCCAGGTTAGCATGATTGTCGAAACCTTTCCGTAGTGTCAACCATCCCAATGAGTTTCCCAATCCTCACTGTACTCTCCTTTGCTTCACCTGCATTCTTCTGATGTGTGATCTCTGACACAGTGACAATGAGCAGTAAGTATAGAACTCCACCTCCTTTATCTGCGTCACGTGTGTCCGATATATACTGTTCAGAAAGCAATCCAATGTGTTATTGCTGCGTGTATGCAAATGTAAGATTGGTATTCATTTGTTTGTCTGACAGGGGGAACTGGACAATGCAGCCAGGTCCCAGTCCTGCTCCAGACCTAACAGATGAAGAGAAAGAGATCATAAACAATGTTATTGCACGTGCCGAGAAAATGGAGGCCATGGAGCAGGAAAGAATTGGGTTAGAGATTGTAAAACATGCAGCAAGTTTCCAAACAAAAATAGCCTGTTGAGTCCTGAGACATTCATATATATACCAGAGATGATATACAGTGACATTGAAATGCTTTTGCCCTTTGCTGTCGCAGGCGCTTGATTAACCGCCTGGACGACATGAAGAAGACTGTGTGTGGGGATGGACAGTCCCGCTGCTTGCTGTGTGGGGAGCAGTTCGGATCACCAGGTGTTAGCTCAGTGGTGTGCGAGGACTGCAAAAAGGTAGGTAATGAGTCTGCAAATTATCACGAGCAAAACCAAAAAATGAACTTCTTCCGTGTTGCATGTCATATGAACCTTGACCCCTCATAGACCCGGACCACAATAGGTCATTGCCTATTTGTGAAAGCATTGTAAATGGCGTGCAATCTTTTTTTTCTCCCGTCGTATAGAACATGTGTACCAAGTGTGGTACACAGTGTAGCAGTCGACCACGTGCTGTGTGGCTATGCAAGATCTGCAGAGAACAGCGAGAGGTTTGGGATTTACACCAGTAAACAAATACAATAGTTCAGAGGTCTGTTGGAAAGTCTGTAACACACATATATTTTTTTACTTCTCAGGTGTGGAAGAGGTCTGGTGCCTGGTTCTTCAAAGGTTTTCCCAAACAGTTCTTGCCATCGCCAATGCCATTAACTAAAACAATGGACACAGGAGCCAAGGAGGTGGCAAAGCCAAAAGAGCCTCGAGCCTCTGAGCCCAGGAAGACGGTGATCCAACCACAATCCGCAGGTGCCTGCAATTATTTTCAGTCACTTTCAATGTTGACAATAGTGAAGATCCAGATCCTTGTAACCGCCAAGTTTCAGCTTTTTGAGTGTTCACCATCTCGAAATCTTTAAGAAAAAACAACGATCTGCCAATCTCTTAAAGCTTTTTTGAGATTTCAGTTGCTCAAACTCCGACTGACATTTCAATGGTTTTCACCTTAATACATGTCAATAAAATAAACACAACAGCTATTGTTGATATTTTTGTCCATTTTACACTAGATACATTTTTGGACACTTCAAGCATCTGGGTGGGCGACTGACATCTGGTGTTTCCAGGAGACATGTTTTCACTGTCTATGGTGTGCCACTGACAGTGCTATAGTGTGTTGTAGAGTGCTGCAGGAATGACTTTATTTTGCTTGGACAACCCCGGAAGTAAGCATCACATTGGTTTCCTCAACAAAAACCCAACAGGATTTTTCCATTGGATTTTTGCAGAAAACTGTGCCTAGTTTGCATGATGATATCTTTGAGCCACTTCATAGCAATCACCTTTTTTTTAAAACATAAAGGTTTTACATTTTTGGGGTAGTAGTAACATATTAAATATTGTAGAACAAAATATAGAATTTGGTTTTAGGGTTCTAACAAAAACCCATTGTCCTCGAGAAGAGGGAGCTCCAGGAGAAACAATGCCAACTCTTTTTTTGAGATTTAGGACTCATTCCTGCAACACCCCAAACTCCAAACTTTATATTCTTTACTCTCTTTCATTCAACAGGTCTACCTAGTTTTGGCTATTAGTCATTTACCTTATTTGTTTCTTTACAACACTCAACATTTTGGAAGACCCATCATGCAGTTAAGTTTTAAAGCATTATAGCATTTTGCAAATAGACGCCTCTTCAGTCTCATTAGATCAGCATCTGCACACAAGCCTTCTCGCAACCCGCATCTCATTGCTTTTTTCAAACCTTTTATCTGCTCCCCAAATTTGGCAGTACCGCCCACTGATGCAGAAGAGAGGGATGAAGAGCTCAATTAAGCTGTCGGAAGGTGCATGCTGTGACATGGGAAGAGCCTCCAGGTGGTGCTGGCATGATGGGTCACATCATTTCACACTTTCAATGAGCAATGGGATTCCTCCTCAAGAGCAGTCCAGCCGACCACTGTACGAAGCTTCTGCATGTACAGTAGTCGGCTTGTTGTAGTGTACTGTATGTAGGTCAATGTCTTTGTGATAAAAAAGCTGCAACATTGAAGGTACCCAGAGAGACTAAGGAGTAGTGCAGATTCCACTGCAGCAGGAGCCTGACTCAGTGTGATTATGCACGTCTCCCCCATGTATACTGTGTGGGTTTCCCGTATTATGCTATTCATTCTTATTTTTAGCACCGGAGCCACAGGGCCGTGGCGGTTACCCACCTGTGGCCCCAAAACCATCTGTTGCACGCATGGCCACGGGTGGCGCCGGCCCTGAAGAGGCGGGGCAGGGCAGCCCAGTGGTGATCAAGAAGATGATTCCCACCCAGAGCTCCAGAACCCCATCTGCCGCATCAGCCACCGTGGGCCAGCAGGGTGAGGGACGGCCAGGACACAATCGCTTGCCACATTGGCCACACACTGCATCCCAAGCGTTTTTTTTCAGTCACAGATGATTGAATTTGGGTGTAGGTCCGGCGGCTGGAGATGGAGGGGCATACTCCTCTGGTGCAGTTCCTCCGGAGCAGAGAATGCCTCCCGCAGCGAGAGAGGACAGGAGGCAGCCCGCGGCCCACGGCGCTCCTCCTGCCCGACAGCAACCTCCCCCAGCTGAGGAGGAGGAGGAGGCCAACGACTACGACTCGGATGAAGCTAGTGAGTACGCCACCTGTCAAGCCTTTTCATTGAGTTACTGTAGCACCGTGCGTCTCGTTAAATTTCGTCTTGTGCAGTGTGACATGAGTGATTTACTTCTATTTAGTTACGGTAAGGGAAGGGTCTTTTCCATGCAGCATTGGGTGTTAATGAGTGTAGGTTGCATTTATGTTGCCTTGAGTGGACGCCGTGCTGATTCTTGAATTTAAATCCCCTGATAATGATTAAAATCTATAAATTGCCAAGTAATCTTAGTATACAGGATGTATCATTCTGGCAGTGTAGAACTGGATAGAAAATGAACAATGATAAGCATTGCATGCTTTAGAGGCATGATGATCAATATCCAAGGAACTAAACCAGAGCAAGGTGTGAACCATTAAATCAATAGGTTTTTTTTCATGTATCCCATATTCCATTTTAAGGATAGTAATGGTGCCATGGCATTCGTGTTCTGCGCCTGCAGCGGCGGACGGCCTTTATTCTCTCTCAGGGGGTTTGAGTTTCAATTTATTTTATTGAGGTCCGGGAACGTGGAGTCGGGCAAATTATTTAAGACACAACAGGCCGAACAGGATATAGATTACCCTTGTGTGTGACTCAATCCCTTGTGTAGGGAGTCACATATGTGTTTTGACATACAACCAATGATTTGTATACTAGATAAATGTGAATGCGCTGATTTTTGCACATTTTTATGGTTGTAGTTGCTTGGTTTTGATCTTATTGCCCCTGGAGCACCAAGTTGAGGGTGAATTTCACCCCAGAAAAGTTAATAGTTATGCAACAGAAAAAAACAAAATGACATTTGATCATTTTGTTCCTAACAGACATGCGAGGCCATGAAACTCCTCCAAAGAAAGTCTGTGTGGGCAGCATTTTTTTTTCTTATTTTCTGTATGTTTTTCTTTTGAGACTTTTACTCATGTTCTTTTATATTAGATGTCCCTGCTTTGTAATGATTTTTTGTGCCGTTTACTTAAGGTTAATTAATCTTGTGAATGTGGCATGACTCAGGGTCAAGACTTAGCTGCCTTTCTCTTTTCTGTCCATTCTGGGCAGAATATGTCCCTGTATTATACTCTTAATGATATAAGCCCAGACTTCTGCAGTCTCCTGTAACGACTCTTTGGTCTCTTTCAGCAACTTTGGGCTCTTTAGAATTCAGTCTGCTCTATGAACAGGAAAACAACAGCCTCCATTGTAGCATTCTCAAGGCAAAGGTAACACTATTCTCACACAAAAAGACAAATACAATCAAGTGGTTTAGGTTAAAAGGCTCCTGAATGGCACTTTGGTGTAATTGCTCTCTGCTGTTCATGATGATGTGATGGAAATGGCGTTCGATTTCTCCTCAGGGACTGAAGCCCATGGACTCAAATGGACTTGCAGATCCTTATGTCAAACTTCATCTGTTGCCCGGGGCTAGTAAGGTAAAAGACGCACCTTTCCTTCCCTAGGCTTTTATTTCCTTTTAAACATGTTTCACAATAATATCCAGCCAAGCGAAATAACTGAAGGGTGGTGGCTTTAGACTCTCGTTGGTTTGATGGCAGCCCATTCTGCTAGCTCAAGCCTGACATCTTGTGGTCTGGATTGACAAAAACACACACTTAGTATGTGGATGATATCTAAAAATAAAATTTGGGAACATTGTAAATAATGTAAAACGTTGAGTAAAGGTACATTTTGTATGTAGGGTGATAATAGCGGAGAATGAGGCATGTATGAGTGGCAAATACACCCTTTGGTGGGAAGCAGCACCATGTAGATTCTTTCTGTCATCAAAAAGTACAGTGGTGGGAGATCAGGCGTTGCGCTCACATTCTTCGAGATATTTCCACTACCATGTCTTGATCTGAGCCTGCATTTAACAGTCTAACAAGCTGCGCACAAAGACCTTGAGAAACACTCGCAACCCGGCGTGGAATGAGACACTCACCTACCATGGTCTGACAGATGACGACATGCAGCGTAAGACCCTCAGGTGAACACCACCCCTGTGATGGTTTCAGACATGTTGACTGTTTCAAAAGGTGTGAGAGGGCTGCATGATTTAGATTCTCTTTGGATATTCCAGGCTGTCTGTCTGTGATGAAGACAAATTTGGGCATAATGAGTTTATTGGGGAAACGCGAGTGGCGCTGAAGAAACTGAAGTTGAACCAGAAGAAGAACTTCAACGTGTGTCTGGAGAGAGTTATCCCTGTGAGTGAACCCACACTGTATTCAAACAATGCTTTGTTCTTCTTGTCGGGATCAATTATTGACCCTCTGAAATCTCGTTCCACCCTCGCAGACGAAGAGAACTGCAACAGCCGGTGGGGCCCGAGGGATCGCTCTCTACGAAGATGAGGCAACGGTTTTTTTTAATTTCCATGCACGCCTGAACGTGACAGATTCCTGCAAAGAATTTTTGCAAAGACTTCTCATGCGTTGTTCTGAAATATTTTCCGTCCTCTGTCTTAGCCGGGGAAAGAAGGCGGAGAGGTTGAGGAGCGTGGTCGGATTCTGATCTCCCTCATGTACAGCACCCAGCAGAGTCGTCTCCTCGTGGGTGTCGTACGCTGTGTTCACCTGGCCGCCATGGACGCTAATGGCTACTCTGACCCATATGTCAAAATGTAGGTGGAGCAGAAATAGACATAGATTGAGACTGTGGACGTTTAACTCTGGAAATGGCATGAATTAATTATAGCACATTTTTTCAGATGTCTGAAACCTGACATGGGGAAGAAGGCCAAGTGCAAAACACAGATCAAGAAGAGGACTTTAAACCCAGAGTTTAATGAGGTTTGTAAGAGAGTTCAGAGTGAAGGGGTTGCAAATAATACATAGTATTGTTATAAAAAATATGTTTAAAAATGGTTTGGGTTAGGGTTATATTATTAGGTTTATATTAACGGCAACCCAAGTGTTCAAAATGTTGATGATGTCTTGATCAAATTTCAGGAATTCGGCTATGAGATTAAACACAGTGAACTGGCCAAGAAGAGTTTAGCTATCTCTGTGTGGGACTACGATATTGGGAAATCCAACGACTACATTGGTAAATATTAGATCATAATTGCTTTGATGAATTTGTAAAAGTACAATTGCCGCCTGCTCACCAACACCTGCCTCTCACTCCTCACTTCCTCCCTGACAGGTGGGTGTCAGCTGGGTATCACTGCCAAAGGAGAGAGGCTGAAGCACTGGTATGAGTGTCTGAAGAACAAGGACAAGAGGATTGAGCGCTGGCACACTTTGTACAATGAGAATCCCGTTACTAGTGATTAACCATTTGCCCTCACACAAATACAGCATGCGTTAACCCCCCCCCCCCCCCCCCTACTTGGTTTGCATTCATCTCTTCATGCACCTTTATTGTGTTATATAGTGTCTCACTACCTGGCCATCACTAAGGCTTACTCAACTCCCTTCCGGAGATGTAGAGCACTCTTCTTTCAACAATTTCTCTGCCTGTGCTGTGACTAATCTGCCTCTGGGACTAATCAAGGCGTACATGAATTATAGATTTCACTAATGTAATTAAGACATATGTGAACAAACAGCTGCACAAGGACCATCATGCCTGTGAGTGATGTCATATGCTAAAACTTGACAGATTGCTAAAGGAAATGAATTGCACTGGCACGGAACTAGAAAAGCAATATGTTATGACATCCGAGGTTCAAAATCATTACTGAAGTTGATTGGCCACAAAAATGAATCAGCCTGTGAGGGAATTCTTTTTTGCCACGTTTGAACTGTATGCATGCCAAGCCACAGACATAAGAAAACACGCAGCTGCACCATCCAATAGTCAACTGGGCCCACTGTCCTGAACATATTGTATATTTCCACAAATAAATGTTTACATACAGATACATTGCTCAGGTTAGGATAGACATCTAATGTAGACAGATGATTCATGGACCACGAGCTAGACAAATCTTATAGCTGCTGTTTGTTTGTGATTTAAAACTATAGCACACCTAGATTAATATTAAGATTTTCCATGTATAGTTATTCAAGCTGTGAATATGGATTTGTGAGAAGTAATAACTGTGTTATTAGAGAAAAAAACTAAATGTAATTTTTTTCAGTTCAGTTCTTAGTTATGATGAGATTTGGCAGGAACACCGGTTTTCCTCCTGCTCCCTTAACTTTTCTGAAGCTCGTGGTTCACTCGGACACCTCCGAGGTTTTCTACTGTAGTGTTTACACTGAATGCACACGGTTTGGAGGCTCCACTTAACAAGGACAAAAGGGGGAACAGGTTATGTCATATGTGCATCTTTACCTGCATGCACTGTGCTCCTGACTCTGGCGTGCCCGGGCAGTCCAATTTTACCCCAAAGCGCACAGCAAGGCCCTTTCCCCCTCTGGCACACCCAATCTTTAAAGGCTTTAGTATGTGTTTGTTCACTAATCACGGCAAACCAAGGAAAGCACATCTTACAAGGTGGAATGACCTCAATTTGTACAGCAATGTGCAAGTTATTCCAATATCAAAATAAAGATTATAAAGAAGAAATCTAAAAAACCTATGCATGAAAGGTCTTGTGGTTCAAGATATATATACTTTGTGAGAAATGAATGCTATTGTATTTCCATCAATGTTTACACTTCTTTCCCATACCATTCTTGTTGATACTCTATATAGAAGAGGCCATATTCTGCATGGTAACTATGGTGTAATCTGAATAAATTGGTCTGATAGCATCCCCAGCATACTGATAATCCACTGAGCAAATCATCACAAGACTTTATCCAACTGTATCAGTAGCATATATTGGAAAAAAAGTGTCATCAGTTGAATTACTGTACAGAAGCATTCCAGCCTCAACCGTGTCTTTTTTTCTTTGCAAAGCCCCTCATGTAGCCGTGATTCAAACACCCACCCGTAGCATCACACACTCTCCTAGGTTATGCTACTTATACTAAGCGCCAAGCTTAACCCTTTGGTGTCTTCTACTTGATTCTGCTAGTTCAGGGGGATTTTTCTTGGTTTATCTCTGTATTTCTACATATATAGTGCATGCACTGGGAAATATGTATGTTTGCAAATAACTTTGCATGTAAAGATTTTGCAAAACGTTTACACAGATGAATAAAATATAATGAAAAGAGTGACAAGGCTCCTTTGCCGGCTTATCATCATCAGGACATATATTTCCTATATCAATTAACATATTATAAATGCAGCCTTTATTTAATCACAAATAACTGCCTGTTATCACTGTAGTGCATAGCCTCATTTAGCCATAAAACTTCTTCTTCCAGAATTATTCTTTCTTTTGCCACTTCTCTAGTGTGTCACTCTGAAAACTGAATGCACTTACTTCCTTAAACTTTAAATATGACAAATCCAAAAATATGCCTCCATGAAATGCCTGTCTGAGTCACACCACACAGGTTCCAAACTCGCAAAAAGGAGGCGTGTCGTATTTCTGACGAGCCTCCATCGTGGCAGACCAATGAGGGCCTCTTGGCACAAAGCGTTGAGCTCGCAGGCACACATGCCTTCACCCTATAGACACACGCCTTTAACCCAGCGCGTGCAGACTAGAACACTCAGGCTGTATTTCATGCGGAATAAATCGTGCATCCAGACGTTATTTGAACCCTTCAAACCTTGCTGGATTAATTGGGCTTTGATCCATTTCCCGTTGAGATGCAAAGCAAGTGTATGCTACACGTTTTTTTCGTCTTATCGTTGTACATTTTATCCAAAGCGCATTATGTGATCGGGTCAGGTCCCTCCTGCGTCAGATCGAGTCCCGCAGGACTCGGTCAGACGCGCATCACGTTCCTGCGGGAGGACGCGACCGGTGTGCGCTCCTTGTACGTCAGTCTGTGGTCTGAGGACACGCGACAGGTTACATGCCAGGTGAACACCAATCCAATTGTCACGGACAGATACTTCAGTATTTGCGACAGAAGCAGCACCCAGAGCCGAGAGGTCCTCCAGAGGTTTAACACCAGCATGCTGTTATCCCCGGATTCACCGTGCACATCGGCCTCCTCCAGTGTGCCGAAGTTTATCAAGCGCACCAGAAGACATGTGGCGAAGGGGAAAGTAGTTCGGAGGAAACGGGCCTGGATATTCCCGGGGACGTTGTGGTGCGGCACCGGCAGCATGGCGGATGAATACGAACAGTTAGGTGAGGGTGGTGAACTGAATTTATGATTTTGGGTATTTTTCCATCTTCCTACAAAGACTGTAATTTGCATACATCATTTAGAGTGACATGTTGTGTTGAAATGCATTACATTGATCGACATGACAAATATAAAATATAGTATGACAAAGATAAACGACAATGAATTTAAACTTGCATGAAAATTGCTTAAAAAGTAGTAGAAACATAAAAAAAACGTTCAATATTTTATAATGAAATATCTTATAACTTGCACATTTTCAATGATCAAATTACTGTCTTTGAAGATTATTATGTTCGCATTGGGCAAGAAATGTGCCCTTTGACATGTGATTGAATTCAAATCTTGTTTTCCTGCACAGGGATGTTTGAGAGTGCAGATAGATGCTGCCGGGAGCACGACCACTGCCTGCACGTCATCCCGGCGTTCACTGGCAATTATGGAGTCTTCAACTCCAACTTTTTCACCGTCTCACACTGTGACTGTGATCAAAGGTGAGCCCCAGAATGCATACCTCCGGGTATCTCCTGAGACCATGAATTTACCACCTCAAGCGAAGCGACTACTAACTCACTCTAACATAAGCTGAGTTTATAAGCGTTGCCAAAGCTGTGTGCATTGGCATTTCATACCTTACCCCTCTTACTCATCAAGTTTCCTCCTTTCTATAAAGCTAGAATGATATTCTTTTGAAACTATGCCGATAGATGTAGAACGAGAACATGGGCCCCTATAGTGTTAGAGTAATAAATATACTGTATCACTGCATTCAGCCCTCCGGAAAATCTTTCAACGTCAAGAGCCAACACGTCGCTCGCTTCTTTTATGTTAGCTGGGTATAACATTCCTCATATTTGCAGTTTTAGCCCTCCAGAGACGTCTGTATTATTCTCACTCTACATCTAGGGGTGGCTGGTAAATACATTACGTTTTTAATTCGCTGGTAAGTGACACAAATTTTTAAGAATTCCTCTCCTTGCCAAAAAGCTGATCTGTAAACTGTTTAGTCTACCTTCATGATTTGGACGAAATAAGGCAGCATTCAAAAGGATTCATCCTCCTTGTGCATTTTTATTTGGACTGGACTGTCACGTGACCCACGCTTCCACTTTTTACGCCACCCAGGTTTCGACAGTGCCTTCTTGGTGTGAATGATACCATTTCCAGCATGGTGGGCTACAGCTTCTTCAACATCCTGCAGGTTCCCTGCTTTGACCTCACACAGCAGAGGCGATGCACAGAGTGGTACTGGTGGGGAATGTAAGAGACACATTGACCTAACTTCACCATATTGCTAGCAGCTTGTGCACACCAAAGGTTCAGAATAAAATGCAGGAATGGTTTTATGGAAAACCAGAGCATCACATTTCTTGTAATAAAATTCTGACCTTATTATCACCTCTTTACAGTTTCCACCACATGTTTTATTTAGTTCTTATCTAGTTGTCTTACAAACTAGCAGTCGAGATTAATGGTACTGCATCATAGTTTCAATCAAAGATTTGTATTTGAGCGATTTATTCTTCCTTAAAGAGCATATCGTGATCCCAAATAGCAATACAAAATGTATCTCTTTTAACTTGAATACATTTGCAGTGAATGAGATCTATATAAGTTGAAAATGCAACAGATAACGCAGATAACATGCAGTGTTTTACTCCACAGGTGTAAAGTGGCCAATATGGCTCCAAGTGCTGTTATGAAAAGACCTGCCCCTTACGCTGATGTCACAAGCAACAATAACGCCACTGACAGCAACATGGTGGCAAATAGCAAGGAGAAGCTTATAACCGAAAGCTTTGTGATCAACCCAGTCAAAAAGTTACCCAAAAGTGAACGTAGATGTAAATCCAGACAGCGACCCAGAGGAAAATCTTTCTACCGAATGAAGGGGGAAGGATGTAAAAGACAACAAAAAATGGATACAACAACACCATCCCAAAAGCCCTCGGTGTCGAGGGCGTCCACCACTAGTCTATCAATGAAAGTCAGTCTCTTAAATGAAACCAAAAGCACTGCAGCGATGCCAATTAAAAAAAGACTTGGAAAAAAGAAGAGCAACAGGAAGGGTCTGTCGGATTACGTCACACTGAGAAGCCAAATCCCACCTCAGGCAATCACAAGCTCGTATAAAAGAACAGCATCTACAACTCAAAGTCCCCCGTCTGCCACAGCCACACCAGCAGTGAGGAAAAGTCCCCAAAAAGTTCCAAAACAACGTCGTTGTTGTGGACTACGGACGTCTCTCAGAGGTGACACTTTTCAACCTCGTTGTAAAAGTTGTCCAGAACAAAAAGCAGCATCTGGCATGACAGATGTTACACACTCAACAACTACGTACGTAGTGCCAGTCAAAACGTCAACAAATACGACGCGGATCCTCACACAGACAGAAACACCCCGACAAGACAAAACAAAAAAACTCTGGAGTACGGCTACTTCTGCAACCTCCATTCTTAAGGAAGTCAAGCCACAAAAGCAGATGGATTCCCCTCTACAGCAGAATGATACAAGCCAGGAGCCCACAGGTACAAATGCAAGAAGAAGCCTGAAGCAAAACGTTGCATCACAGAATATGACAGGTGAGTGCATGCCGCTATAACTATTACCAAACTAAACCATGTAGTCTCTCTTTATAATTATAATATTGCGAGTAATGCTGCCATTGGGAAAGCTGATGATAATGGCTTACATTTGAAAGAGCCCACAATGGCACTGAGAATGTTGCTGATAAGAAGGAGGCCCGGGGTTTTATCCCTGTAAGGAGCTTGAGGTATCACACTGTCTTATTGTGCCCCCTACAGGTGGAACAGAATGTTTAATACAGATGAAACAGAAATGTAGATTCAGCAGGTGACAAAATAATCTCAAGAAATGTGGGTATATTTCTATGATTCACAAGATAACCAGAGTACTTTTCACTCCTTCAGACCATCAAGTCCTGTGTGGAAGCCTCAAACATCTGGATGAATGTAAATACAGCATCCTTCCTTTGAAGAACAAGTATAATCTACAGAACATGGAGTCAAAGACTGCATACCACTGTGATTGCACCAGCCGGTAACATTTCTGTATATCTGCTAGCTTTTCCCCAGATCTACATATTCACATATGCAAGTCCCACAGGTGAAAATGTATTTTTCCAGTCATTCAAGCATGGAAAAATGTGTTTTTTCCTCCAGTTCATGTTTTATGTTTGAATGGTCCCAAGTTGTACAAGTAGCAGTAGTAGTAGTAGTAATCCTGTTTCATTATACAGGCCAATGTGTTAACTATCAACAAGCTTTTGAACAAATCCCAGTAATTCATAATGAATTTGTTTGGCATTCCTGAGCTACTCCAATGTTCTTCCTGCATCTAGCAGTGTGATACAGTTGGCAGCTGAACCAGGGCAACTTCATTATAAGGTTTAAATGAAGCATTAAATAATTAATCTTTGTGGCGTGAGTAAAAGTAAAGCGTTTTCAATATTCTCTGCCCTGATAAGGGGAGAATTGTGAAATAATAATAATAATAATACTAAGCATGAAAAATAACACATCAGACCAAGGTAATTAAAAAAAGAGAGACCGTTACCTGTCAGCTTTTTCACAGCAGACATAGTGTCGTAATACAAAACGTAAAAAAGTTACAAAAATGATAACAATGGCTGAATAACAGGTGAACTTGATAACATTATGGATGGCTTCATACCATTTAGTTTTTGCATATTTGAGAGCTTGCATTGTGCAACTACAGGTCCTTTGTAGAGCAGCAATTTGACATGTGATTGCAGGGTAAATACAGGTGTTCTTAATAGCATTGATCGTGACACGTGTGCCTACCTACAAAATGGGTGCTGTTCAATGTATTTATTACACCTTTTATTCTCCTTTATTGAGTAGACAATGTTTGATGTGAAAAGGATTGATGGCAGGTTACAGCTATGTTCTGGTGCTGTTTAATAGCGTATTGTGACAACTACTGTATGCAGTACTCACGCATAGGCTACAATGGCACATGCATGCAGACCATTAATGTTCGCTATCCCAAACATGTCATAAGGAATGAAGAAGGCCTTCCTCCACAGGCAGCTTGCTTTGTCTGGGCCTTTCTCTGAGTCACGGACAAACGCAAAATGGATATACATCACACTCTATTGTTTCATTCCTACCCTGCATTGATTTCTGTGAGTGAGATTGTTTGTGTCCTCTGCTTGTCTTTTTGTTGCTGTTGCAGCTTGGCTGTTCGGATTGAAAGCTTCAATCAACCCAGTATTCTCCCCAGGCTGCTAATGGATTTTGTATCTCAATCCTGCTTTAATCTGCCTAACGAGAAGAAATGCCACCGCCGCAAAAGGTTTTAAGCTTTTTTTTTTTTTAACTTTTGACTAGAGCAGTATCTAGTCTCCTGCCTAATAGTTTACTTGTGCAATACTTTCATCTGAATAGACTACTTGACTAAGATTGCTTTTATAATGGTTAACTGAGTTGGTTTCTGATGTTTTTTCTGTTTCTTTTCTAGCTGTTCTGGAGGCTTCTCCAAAGCCTCTGACCTACTTCAAGCACTTAGCATGATGGAGGAAAGAGACACTACCGGGGTGCAAAACTCAGCCAATGACAGAAATAGAGGGATTCCTACTCGTCTTTATAAGCGTTGCCTGAGGCTGGTAAGGGAAGCTGATGTTGGGGCACAGCTCACACAACTTTAGACTAAGCGTCTATTAATAGCAACAATGGATTTGTTAAGCTTTACATTTCACAGCTTTTTCAGTTTCTTTGTTAAATAATAGTGGTTATAAAAAAACATTCAAGGACTTAAACACTTTAACAAATGCCATGCATGTACATTTTTTACAGTATTTATAAAGCACTGCAATAAAAAATG
Organism: Pungitius pungitius; assembly: GCF_949316345.1. NCBI lineage: Eukaryota > Metazoa > Chordata > Actinopteri > Perciformes > Gasterosteidae > Pungitius > Pungitius pungitius. The sequence goes on along the minus strand of NC_084904.1, from coordinate 15,703,647 downwards.
AGAACCATCTGACTTTTTATTGGAAATATGTTGACAAACATTATTTTTTTGTTCAAACTTCAGTTTTGTCCTGGGAATTTCCCCCAAAATAATGGGAATATTATTACCTACATTATACTATATTGATTATATTATATTGAGTAAGGACACTGCTCTCCAAAAAGAGCCACAACCAGCCAGTAATAACAATCTAAAAAAAACATTTGTTTAGTATAGAATTTGAGGAATTTATATGTATGAATGTAAACAAATATTATTCAACTTCAATGTTGTGTGATATATACCCTCATTATGTGAAATAGCTATTGCATAGCTAGGTGCAATAATTTATCTGTTAATAAGATCAAATGTTTAGTACAGACAGCAAAGTACTTGTCACCATGCCTCGTGCTCCTAAATTTCATTATACAATTGAAGACAAACCTCAAAACTGAATGATGTGCCTTATTACCTTAAAATGATTTGTCATTAAGAAGCCGAAATCGACTCATGAATTTTTGACAGCTTTTAGTCGGACCCGCGGTGCATGCTGGGAGCCGCAAGTTGGCCTTGGAAACATGGCGTCGCACTGACAGCTGGGAGCTTCTCAATATCTTCTCCAGCCCCTGACAGAGCGCCCGGGCCGCTAGCGGAGCCGTCTGCGTTCACATTTTCGCTGAGAAAAGAGCGTCCTGCCGATGCATTCGTCGCCCCGAAAAGACACTCGTACAAACGGTGCGGCGATATAACGGATTTAATACGGGTGTCACGCCCACCCTGCTCGGTAACGTTATAACGCTACCTAACGGTAACGGTAAGTTAGCATCGCTTCCAGCTAGCGTTGACCCGTCGAGACGGCTAGCAGCTATAGTTAGCACGACACGGACACCCGGGCTATGCGAAGAGGAACAACTGTCTGTTCACCGCACGGCTGCCCTCCGGTAGCTTGCGCCTCACAGCGCTAGCGTTTCGGCCACCCTGGTTGCACACTATCGCAAGATAAGAGGGTGGCAGTTATGTTATTGTTGCTCGCTAGTCGGCGAACTAGGGCGTTTCTGTCGTTCTGTCACTGAATTTTTAATGTTCGACCCCTTTTGCATCACTGCCGGAGGAGAGAGCTATGGGCTCCGGGGCTGTGGATTCGTCCCAGTGGCTTTCGGTGAAGGAGGAGACCATTTTCCTTCACGACGGACTCATTCGGGTCACGGATCTGGCCGAACTGCCCAGTGAGATTGGAGTGTCGGAGCAGGGGGACACCGAGCAGGAGGTGGGTGAATGCCATCTCGCGCAGGCACATGTTGTATACGTCGTATAGAAAAACGCACTCATTGTGATGTGGGTGTCTTTTGTTTATTTCAACATAAAGCTCTTCGTGTGTTTTTCACTGCTGGGGCTGCAACGAACCCTAATAACTAAGGCAAAGCTAATATTAGCCAGATCCTTGCTTGTACGCTATTGTCAAGTTAACGACTAATGTTAAATCACTTCCTGTCATCCCCTTCAAAATATACGTTCGCTCAACCAATGTAGTATTTTTTAGGGTTTTGCAATTCAATAATATATTTAAATAACTCTAAGAGGTTATAAATATTTTTTTATTGCTGCACCCCAGGTGTCAAATTTCAAATCTTCAACTTTTAGTGTCACTGCAGCAGTTTTCTGCTGTCTTATCAGATTGCACCACAGAGCGAACATCTCTTTGCATCCCAAAATAGCAGTGTGGTGACCAATGTTCACCACTATAACATGGAAGCTTAACTTATTAAGCTACAGACGTTTAATAAAACAATATTATGCAGCTCTCTGGGTATTTGAAAAGTGGAAGTGCAGCAACACAATTTAATCTCGATTTAGAGTGTTTTATGATCACTCCAAGTGTAGCACAAACTACAGTGATCATAGAAAATGATTTTATCCCAGACGGCCTGAACTCCTGTTCCCTTAACACATAGAAACAATGTTATTTCACATGCTGGATGTTAGGTATGCTGTTTGGCTAGTGTGGACTTTTTCTCCCTTATATTTCTAATAAAAACTCAATCGTCCCTATTTTTTGTGCCTTGTGATAATCAGAATGTATTTCACTCTCAGTAAAAAATATGTAATGTAGTGCAGGAAATGTTTAGTTGCATTTAGGCTTTTATTTTGAAGGCATAGTCTCGAAACCGGAAGTGGTGATGTATCTACATTGTAGAGTATTTACAGTGATGCTGATCGAAACTTCGAGCCACTAACGTTGCATCCTCGATATTTCGGTATTTTTCCAAGTTATAAAGCTATAACTAGTCGTGTCCACCAGTATTCCTGCCTCATTGGTTCTAATGCCATGTCTGTGGAAGATAGTGATGAATATTGGACCGATAGTGATAGTTAATAACTTAATCCAAGGATTCCTTGATTTAGCGTCCATACGTGTGGCACCGTTATCTATTGCAATAGCTTATTACATGAAATAGCGTGTATAGTTCATCCAGCACGATGTGATTGTCTCGCTCATGTATTGAACTTTTAGAGATTACACCTGCAATCAAACATTATCAATTCAGTGTCTCCACTGCATGACACTTACCAGAAAAAAACTCAATATTTTGGTCCATTTTTGGATCTATTAAATTTTAACATAAGGGAATCCTTGCATATTCCTGATTTAGATTCACAAATGTCTTGTTAGAATTGATTTGAACACAGAGTAAAATCAATACCTCCTAGAAATGCATACAGGCACTGTGCTAATATTCCACATCACGAGTCTGTTAGATAATGCCATAACAGTAGTTAAACTCAAAGCTATGTGATTGGTGAAGTGAGACGTTAGCACAGTTCCACACTTCAAAGTGGGATACTCGTTGTGTGGAGTATGTTGAGATAGGTGCCAGACTTGTGCTGCTCAACAGAAACGGCCTGCTTGAGCTAATTTTGACGTTTTGCTTAATGCAACTGTACAAATTCAGCTGGTTGTATTACCAACACAACCTCTTTTGACCTTTTGGTTTTTTACTGGTGCTAATTATAACCAGCTTGTTATTTTCAAATTCAATGAAACCTCATGTTCTGTACTAGTATTGGTTGCATGATCATTAATCTATTACTTGTCAAGCAGTAGTTTTATTGATTGAAACATAACAACTGTAGATGGCTACTTGACTATTCAGCTATCAGCCACACGCTGTCCTAGTGTGAGTACATATGTCTGCAGCTTTGAAAGATGACAAGCCACTGGTTAATTAATGTGGCCATGTTTGAGTCAGTGACACGGCTTCTGACCTTTCCTAACTCAGCTTTTTGTTTAAGCTACTCCATAATATTACAGTTTATTTTAATAGTGCCAGTTAAGATGATCTAAAACAAGGGCCACAACATTGTTAAACTTAGGACGTACGGGATTTTATGGAGTCTGAATTCTCAACTTCCATAAATTTGGTGGCGACAGTATTACATTATTATTGTTAAATAATGGCCACAGGAACCCTCAGATGATTTAACCTGAGCAACATGTAGCCTATGTGGGTTAGACTTATCAAGTTGGCATGTAAATTAAAACTTTTTCAAAATTGGATTGTGGACATACAAATGTAAAAAGTCAAGCCATATTTATTATTATGTTATAAAAACTGTATTTTCACATTTATATAACACATCTGTATACAAATGAATCAGCCATGTCTGTTGTTGTCAACCTTCCTGTGTTTGGTCGATCCGAGCTCATAGAGAAACATACTGATGGTCTGTCCTCACGTTCAAGGTCAAATTCTGGTTCCTGTTTAGTCATTCAGGGCTGTCTTCGTAGGTGTTGTGATGCTAACTATTTTTACCCACACGCAGAGTTCTGCAGAGTAAGGCCCAGCATCCAGTCAAGGCGTGTTACTGTAACATTAGTAGCTTTTTAAAAAAATTGAATCAATACAAATTGTGCCTGCTAAATGGTATAATGGATTTTTTTTTCTAGTCCATGATTCTTGGGCCACAGAGTGGAATCAATAGCTGAAAGTGCTGCCTAAGTGCACATGAGGCACATTGTTTCACTGGTGATGGGATATCCCAAATGTGTTTTGCTATCTCTTTTGCAGAACTGTAGACACCAGAGGTTAGAGGAGGTAATTCAAGTTCTACCGATGGATTATAGCCATGGAAGAGCAAATTTGTTTCAAGAAAATAATTGAATGCACATTAGCCTAAAATGTTTATATACCATGATCATCAGGTAAAGTAGAACACGCCCCCCAAGTTTTGCTCATCATTTATACGTTTTCTGAATGAATATTCACACTCAAGTGGATAAGCTAATAAGCATTAGAGAGACCAGGCGAGTAATCACATGGAGTGAGGGTCCGTCGTCTCTGAAGTTTTATAAAAAAATAAAATAAAAAAAATACAGTGAAATACTCAACAGTTGTTAAAGCAAGCTTGTTTCCCCACCTTCTTTTCGTCTTTGCTATCTTTCCCTCTCCTCCAGATTCTAACATTTGAGACAAAGAACCCAGCAGAGCTCGCCGAGCGCCTGCGCGCCGTCTGCGGGAATCAGAGCAACGCGTACGCACGCCTGCTGGAGTACCGTCTCAATGCTCTGCGCGGCCTGTGGGGGGCGCAGCGGCAGCTGGCCCTGGAGGAGCAGCAGGAGCGAGAGGGGACCGGCGGGGCCGACGAGGAGACCTTGACCTTGCTCAAAAGGCAAGGTCTGCTTCAGCAGCCTGAGCAGGCGCCCTTCACGTCCCGCGTCGGCCTGCTGCTGGTCTTTCCCCTGTTGCAGTCCCAGACGCGCAGTGACCCGGCGCTCTGCGGCGTCACCGCCGAAGTCCTGCTGGCCTGCCTCCGGGACTGCCAGCCGCTCAGCCTCAGCAAAGAGCCGGCCGACTGCCTCAATGGCCTCGAGGGGCTGCTCTGCTCCTGGCTGGAAGATGGCGCCAAGGAGTCAGGCCAACCACAGGGGCCGGCTCCGACGCAGGTCCTCCACACGCACAGGCAGAGGGAGAACGCCGCCGCTGCACTCGTGGCGCTCGCGTGTGCCAGGTGAGGCGGAGCATTTACTCCTTGCTGTCACCCCTTCATACTTCCAAGTATACATGTGAATTCAACCATCAAAATTCAGTTAACCTCAGATCCCTGATCATTTTCTTTGCCATTGGTACTAACTACTGATCAGTAATGATTCATATTTCCCTTTTTCTTGTTGGACGATAGCAGCTGGTCTACATTCAGACTATTTATTTTGCCTAATTCCTTAACGTAGTTTCTACTGCTTCGATGTCAGTGTAAGCCATCAAAACTTTAAATTCTTACCCATTAACTTGGTATAGTAATTTTTAAGGGTTTTTTCTTATGAACACACAATTTGAATTGTATTAATATGGACTAAAATAAACATTATCATTAGTACTTTTAATGGTTTGAACTACTAGTAACAATTTGTTTAACAGATTTCTGTCTGATCACCTGTCCCACGATTTGTCATCCTTCTGAGCCCCGTGACCTTTAGGCACATAAACAATTCGTGTCGCAAAATATTGCTGATAACGATTGCCAGTAAAGCTTTATTTCACACTGAGATGATAAATGGTGTTTGTTGATTTGATATTTATATTCATACCTAAATTTGTGGCCTCAGTGTCGGCTCTATCAGGGCAATGTTTGTTTTGTCCGTTTGTCACCTAGCCTGCAAAGCCTGCAAAAGAGCAGAATGTGCTCGTTTCCATGCAGTTGCCCCCTGAACTCTGACTTCTGCTGGCGACAACTGATCTTGACACGTCAAAACCAGAACTCTCTCCTCTTTGTTCAGCCTCTGTTAGGGCTGAGGGCTCTTTGTTGTGGGAATCATCCAGCCCTTTTCACCCTCTGTGGGTGCTAATTAAAGAGAAGGGGAACTAGGCAAAAAGACTGTGTCGCAACATGCGTGGACATCAGTTGTTAAGATATTTACAGTCAGCCAGAGAAGGGGATTATGATTATTAAACACATATCAGAGGATCAAACATACCTTTCCCTTGATCATACCGGTTTCCCAGTAACACTGTGACATGTTGGTGATCCACATGGATATTCTTACATCTTTTAGCTTCCCTTTTGCCACACAAGAGGTTGTTTGCGCTAAAAGTTCTCCAAGCCCTATATATATATATATATATATATTTATTATTATTAATGAATCTAATCTTGATAACTATCCCTCCATCTTTAAAGCTCATTTTTCACAGCTGCCGGATAACATTTCAGCAGAACTATTCTTGCATTGATCTCCTTTTAATCTAGAATTACTTGAATGCATTCAGTCAATAGTTCAGTCTTGGATGAGGCGAAGTAGTAAATGACGAATGCACAGACTTAGTAAAGCTGGTAGCTCATTACCCCCGGCTGAGGAATGACAGGCAAAATTATATCTCTGCTGGATTCTAATAGGAAAGGGGTTTTCATTGATACAAAAAACGTTGCATTTTAATTCCCAAACACATTACATTGATTTCCCTACATAATTCAAGCGGAGTATTATTCCACTCACAGTTCCAGTATTGCTTCCCATTGAGCTCACAATGAGGCCCTCTAACTAACCCGTTAAACATTTTTTCCAGGGGATCTCTTAAGACCTTCATCCACACGGTGCACCTGCTGCAGAAACAAAGTGACCTGGGCCAGCTCCCCGTGTCAGATGTCCTGTACAGGTGAAAACGGCATTTCGGTTAATTTGAAAGTTAAATACAAGTTACTTTCTGAAGTTTAACCACCCTCTATCTCTCCTGCTTCAGACTTCTGCTCCTGGAAGGAGGCCCAGGCTCTCCATCCTGCCTTCTGGGGGGCAAACACAGTGTGTCCTGGGGTTTTGAGGACATGCTGCCTACACCTGATAATTCTGCTGCAGGAGGCGAGAATAAAGGTAAAATCATCTGTATCAGCCTATACAGTTTTAGCATAGAAAACAAGGCACAGCAGATGCAGTTCTCTTAGCTGTCAGTGACGAGTTATGTCTCGGTGCCATGTCTTTGTTTTCCAGCTTGCAAATAGAAAATATTTAGCATATAAGTAATATTTACCATGTATAATACTGTCCTGCTTTTCTGTTGTATTCACTAACCTTTATATTTGAGTAAGTAACCTGACATTATACCAGTACACTTGATTGCCTGAAGCCTTCACATACAGGTGTCTTAACTTTGTTCAGCTCCCACTCTTCACTTGTTGCCCTTCCTTGTTGATACCTCCTCCTACTTTTCATCACAATTTTCTGTCCATCGTTATCCAAATATTGAATCCTTTATGTCCCTGTGTGTTGCAGACACAGACCTTGGGCGCTGTCTAGCCACAGACGGGCTCTACCTGTACACAACCAACTCCTCCGGGAGGGCACTAAGCAAACTGGGCTCTGGTTTACATGGGACACTGAGGTAAAGTGGCTCCTCTTCTTTAGTGGCATTCAGAGAAAAGCGAGAAGAAAAGCACAAAGAGAGGGGAAACACCAGAAATATCACTTGACACTTACGCATCCCTTTGCACTCTGTTATTTCCTGTAAAACTGATACCTGCAATACATCCTGCATAGGTGTGTGTGTATATATATATATATATATATATATATACTATATATATTCAATTTCAGAAATTATATATTTGCCTAACCATTAGTTTTGCTAATTGTTGGCTAGAAATATCTTTGATTCCTCACAGAGACAACAACTGGGAACACATCCCTAAAAGGAAATCATCTTATTATGACCCACACTACGAATTCTTAGCAATTGCATGCCAACATGTAGTTTTGTGGACCAGTTGCGAACTAGCTGGCCAGCTGTTTTCTTGAATGACCAATTGTCCAATTGGTAGTCCTGAATAGGGTAAACGAGGCTTGATTAAACCGTGTTTTCCATTAGTACACATACAGTGTACATAAATATATGTCTTGTGTTTGTGCAGGGGTTTTGTGTACTGTCGAAATGAAGAGTTGGAGCCTGGCTGGGTGGTGTTTTGCAGCGGTCGCCTCTTCCACCGTCCCTCCTCTTTTGATGCCAAGCCTCATCAGCTGTGCCAGGTCATTGACCCCTTCACCCTGCAGGTACTGTATACTGGAGGACCACAACCAGGCAGCATTTCTCTCTATTCAGGATGCAATGAAGCTATAATGCAAATAAACAAGATGATGATTTGCGTGATTTAAAGTTCAAACAGCTCTTTGTTTAAATGACAAGCAGAGCCATAGTTAAGATTCACGTTTACTCTGGGATTTTTAGGTGTGCCAGATTGTGCCCATGCCAGCCCACCACTTCCCTGTGGGCAGCAGCATGACCACGCTGCACCTCTGCTCCGATGGGACCTACCTGTACTGGGTCTGGTCCCCAGCCAGTCTCAATGAGAAGACACAGAAAGGCCACTCTGTGTTTATGGATGTCTTTCGCCTGTCTGTGAGTAGTATTTGCCCTGCCACACATGCAGAGTGTCAGGTTTTGTTTTAGGTCCAGCCGTGATATTTTCTCTTCTCCCATGTCCGTGGTGCAGACACAGACGGGGTTGTGTGTTGCAGACATCTTGCAGGAGAGGGTTATTCTGACTCGCAAGGAAGGCGAGTCTTCAAAGTGCTTGAATGAGCTTCTCTTAAGTCGAATGTCACGCTTCCGGGCCTCCCATTCTGCCACATTGGCTGCTCTCACAGGCTCCGCGATCACCAACACTGTCAAAGAGGAGCAGTCGGGTAATTCATCAGCAACTTAAAAAAAAAATTCATATGTGCAGTAACGTGCAACGGATATAGATTAGTATACTCTCTGCTGACACTTTTCTGTTTAACTCTTTCATAGCTGTGAACACTAGCTGTGGACTCCCTCTAAAGACCCTGAGAAAAACCCCTATGTACGTGTGTGGAACCTATCTAGTGATGCTGGTCTCGCCTCCTGGTGTATCTGGGAGCTCTGCTACACGCTCCCTATTTGGAGGTACCAGCAGCCTGTCCTCTCTCAAAAGTAAGAGTGCACACACAGGCATTTGGAAACCCTCAGTGTTCTGTGTTTGTAGTACAGTGGCGAAAAAAATGAACAAACCTGGGGCATTCATGTGGAAAAACAAATCAAGAATTAAAGCTGCAAGCAGCGATGAACGGGCCTTCGCCTATTCTCGCACGTTGGGGTGGGGCGGCGGTCGGCCGGGCTCGCGGGTCAAAAAAGACTAAAGAGACTAAACAAATCACTCTCGGGGCTGCCATTCAAACCTGAATCTGCGGCCTTGCGAACGGAATCCACCGACGCCGGGCTGTTGCCCCGCTGCAAAAGACCTGCGGAGGAATCGTTAGGGGTCTCGGGCACGATGACCACGATAACAAAAAGATGCATTCCTGTAAAATAAAGGTAGAGTCTGAAGCGCAAGAATCACAGGAAACGCTCGTCTCGTTCTCCAGTTTGCGTCCGTATAATTGATTCAACACGCGTACAGTTTACATCCAGTGCATTTTTCTTGTCCTGTATATCTTATAGACGCAGTCTCAATCAAGGTTAATTCACACCTTGGTTTAGTCGAGGTACAAGGACGACAGCTAACCCCACCTCTTTTGCTCCATCAAGATATGTTAACTTTTTAACCAAACCCGCTGGATGACGACGTGGCTGTCTTCCTGAAGAGAGCTTTGCTGAATGAAATAATTAATAATACATTGACTAAGATACGCTCTTCCTCCAGGGCTTAATATATTGGTAAGTTCAGTTTGAATCAGTTAAGCCATGTAGAAACTTTGCATTGACCCAAGTCATTAAAATTAAAAAAGTTCCAAGCCATCCAGGCCTATATGTCGTCAAGACAATTGAGTAGTTGTCCAACAGAGTTATCCTTTTTTGTTTTAAGATAAAAACCATAGCTGTTATTACTGCCTAATATAGTTCCAATTGACCAACTACATGAGACATTTCCACACCATATTGACTATCATAAAACGTATACAACTCTTATTCACATATGAACATTGCACTTTAGAATGTATATTCATTAACTCAGCATGTACCGAAGCATATTCTCATGTAAAAAAACAAAATATGTACAACATGACAAATGAAATATACTGCCCCTGCATACTGAACAAATATTACATCCTGTATTCATTAAAGACATGTAAAGTTACATGAGGAGTGTTATTAAAGTCCATAACCTGAATAGAGCTTACTTTGAACAGAAATACATTAAGTTAAAGCTTTAACAGGGGCACACCGGTCCTGCTCAATTGAGAGTTATTCTAACTCATTAACCAGAACACAACAGATAAATCCCCCGTAACAACATCCATGCATTCCAATGTGTGTGACAGTCATTAGCAACATAGAGCCATGGATGCGGCAAACGACAGGCCAAGCTTAACACTGTTGCTCTTAACTGAATGCAGGAAAACATGAAATAACATCATTCAAGACTACCCATAACGAAGAGATCCTTGTATACAATAATGTCCAATGTTGTTCACACTGCGTCCTCAGTATTATGTCCACTCGCAGCTCACGGTTCTGCCCGTTCTGTTAAAAAAAAAGGAGTCACACTTGCTGGCCCCGTTGCTGTGGGTGGACAAGGTGGCGTCACTTGTGGCACTTGTGGCCAATACTCACAAACGTCTGTTAGTGGCGTGGGAGAGAGAGGGGGGAGAAAGCCGTTGAGCTCCGGGCACATCACTGGCTGTAGAGGCAAGGCGGCTGGCTGCCGTTTGCGTTCGCGGTGAAGCCTTCGGCGTTGGTGACGAGCTGATAACGTTTCTAAAGTTAGCTAAACACTTCACTAGCTAGCGAGGAGACCCCGCCTAGCACTCCACGAGCTATACTTTGCTAAACTAGCACAGTCCGCTGTAATGCTACCCCCGGGGTCTGCCGCGCGCTGCTCTGCGCATGTCCTTCAACACAGACTAGGGAACGCTGGGTGATGGAGTTATTTACCTTAACAGTAACCCGTAATATCACAAAACGTGTTTGCATCTCCACCCGTATGTTGCTTCCCAACGGAGCCACCAGCTCACTGTGATTACGCAATACAAAATGGCGGAGAGTGCGATTTTTGGGGACTATATTTTGCAGCATTGTTCAATAAACACAATTGAAGTCACATCAGGAGTCTAATTAATTAAGTAAGGGCGATGTACAAAGTGCAAAACATGAATAGCGGTTACTTTGAACAGAAATACATTACGTTAGAGCTGGCAAACGCCAGGTCACTCACGTCTCCCCCAGCTCCACACATACGGCAGCTGTGCCCAGCAGCCGTATGTGGCTGAAACGAGTGTGACACAGCTGCTCTAAGTGTACAGTTATTTAAAAACCTCAGCAAGGAGAGTTACCTGAATCATTTTGTCCGTTAGATCAGCCGGACACGCGTTTAAAAAAAGAAGTAACAAAAAAAATTTCGTCGGGACTCGATCTCACGACCATAGGATCGGGGGGCGGTTTCTTACCAGGAGAGCTAAACCCTCTGATGGGTTTGAGAATTCGAAAAGTCACTGAAATAGGATTGGTCACTCTCCGCCAAAAATACAGGAAATATTCACACTAAAAAAATTATAACTGCCTTCCTGTTTGTTTTAGAGAAAATTCCTCAGAGACTTTTTTAAGTCTCCCTTTAATACATTTGGTAAAAAATCAGCGGACTTGTCGGTCAAACAGGATGCGGGCGGGGCTTCGTCAAAATCTTCCAGGGGGCGCAATGGAGGCAATTGTTCACTTTTGATCCAAAACTGCACATCAGGTCTGTAAAGGTCATCACGTAGGATACTCACAGAGGTTTTCAAGAGTTTTGGAGTGTGCCGAGGCTCAGAAGATGTGCTTGAACTTTCATGCGGAGATAGCGTCGTCACAGCAACAAAGTTGGTCCAAAACTCCCAATTCTCACTGTGAGCCATCGTCACAGTCTTACGTCTTATATTCCCAGATTTGAAGTTGATCAGATTAAAGGGCTAGGAAATGGACATGTAAATGTACAAACTTTGCATTGACCTAAGCCAATAGGTGGCGCTATACTTTTTCGAAAATCACTGCATGGCATTACTTAAAGGCCTACACAAGCATCATGAATATACATTTATAGCCAGAAATATCAATGTTCCTTGGAGTTATACCATTTTCCGTTCTGGAAAAAAATCTTCCAAAATTGTCCAAACTGCACGCACGCTCACGCCCAGGTAGTTTTATGAAAACTCTTGATTTTAATAACTTTTGACCCCAAGGGTGTCAGGAACCAGTTGCCAGATTTTGAAATGGATCGGATTTAAACTCTCGGAGGAGTTCGTTCGTTTGTAAATGCAAAAATTGAAGGAAATGGCCAAAAATACACAGAATCACCACAGCGCCCCCTAATGTTCAAATATTCTGGGAAAATTTGGGGATGTTCTAGGACTCAATGTGAACATGTCCTCAAAATTTGGTGAAAATGACGGTTAGAAAAAAAAAAAGTTATAGGCCTTTGAATTTTCAGGACACAAACCTACAAACTTCATTGGTCCATAACTTTATTGAAAAATGAGATATCAACATTCTTTCAATAACTTTTGATCGCATCGAGCCAACGATCATTTTGCTGAAGATTTCGTAAGAATCGGACCAAGCGTCTGGGAGGAGTTCGCAAAAACGTGTTTTTCACAAAATTCAAAATGGCGGCCATAAAACGGTAGGCGCATTTGCATACCATAATTTTTTTTGTGTACAGCACATCCAAGAGAACTTGTGTGAAAAGGTTTCAAGTCGATCGGTAAAAGTAAAAAAAAAAATTAACATTGCGGCCACTTTGGGGGGCGCTAGAGAGATCTTTTTTTTCTCCTCTAATTGCGGGACCCCAATCATACGTCAATTTTGCGCACTTCTGATGCGCGTGCAAAAATTCAAGAGTTTTTGAACATGATGAAGTCCCCGAAAGTGCGTTCGAAGTGGCGAAATAATAAAAAGAAGAAGAAGAATTCTTGCAATTTCAATAGGGCTTTCGCCCGACTTGCAGTCGGCTCAGGCCCTAATTAATGATGTATAACTTCAACCCTCCTGTGCCCTTAACGTTAATGCATACAGCATCTTTCTTAATGGGGGGGGCGGGGGCACCTTTGATGTTTCGGCTGCAGTGTTAAATAATGAACACTTTTGTCTAAAGAATGACAACATGCACAAACACATTTCAATGCAGATGTAGTTGTGGTAAATAAATGATTTGCATTATTTGTGATTTTGAATGATGAATGAAAAGTTATGTTTAAAACTGCCCAATGATTTGTACTATACAGTTACCTACTTCATTGACATTTTACATTATAGTACATTAACTTTTCATTTTTGGTCAGTATTGGCTTCCAGCTTGGTCTTCAACCTGGCTGACGGTCAGTTCAGCAGCCGTGCAGACCTCATTGATGCGCCTGGCAGTTCTTTAGGAAGAGGAGCCCAGGTGGCTGGGCTCGGTGAGTTTTCTGTTACGTTCTACTCTTATGTGTCAAGCTCACAGAGGATAGTCACACAACGCAGTGGCCCTTTTAAGTGACATATCGTCCTGCAATGTTTGGCTTCTTAGGAGCTTGTTATGACGCACTGAACAACTTGATCTGGACCTGCTCCAGTGATTACATCGATCAATGGTGCAATCCTGGGAACCAAGCCTTTCATCATCTGTGCCATAGGCTCGGTGTCAGCCATGTCATCAAGGAACCCAAAGGTAGATAAATCCTGTCTGGAAACAGCCACATGCTCTTTGTATCAGTTCAACTCAGAAATATGAACATATGCAATATCTTGTCCTTTCACAGAGGAAACTGTCGCCACTGGTGAGGTGATCAACCAGCTGCTTCATCATGTCGGTGCCATGTGTATCCATCAGCTCAACCTGCTGGCGGCTAGCAGCAACACCTTGCCCTTGGGGGCCCTACTGGGTAAACAACATCCCATCGAGGCACGTCACTTCAGCTGCATCTGTGACATCATGGAGAAGGCCATGGTCAAGGGAGATACGTGCATCATCCGCTGCATCTTGGTGGTGTTCCAGGTCAGTCAGCTGTTTCGCCGGGGAAAGTTTTTCTTAGAATTACTCAACCTTTTCCTGTGTTTTTGATGTGTTTTTTCTATTCTGTTCAGGTGGTGTTTAAGTTTTTCAATCCTCAGTCAGAGCAGAATCGGGAGAGTGTGCGTCGTTCAGGTCTACTCCTGTGGCAGCTACTCATGGCTCCAATGGATCAGATAGGAGCAGAGATTCAGAAAGAAGTGTGCCTGGCCATCAGGTAAGTCAGAAATCCCACATACATATATGTATGGGATTTATAGATGTTATTTAGAATGGATATACACAGTAATAATAGTTTTTAAAATGGCATTTCCTGCATAATTAATGATCATAATGGTTTTATTTGTTTACTTCTTCACTGTCTCTGTAGTTCAGGCCTAAATACTTTATATCAGGGGGAGGCTGAACTCAACAAACTGCTGAAACTGGTTTTAACTGAAGGTGACTATGACCGTAAAGACACATTTTGACTTGTCTTCCATTTAGACTGGGAAATTAATAAAAAATGTTTGTTTTTCTATGTGACACTCAGGTGAAAGGAACAGTGGGCTGTCTCAACTTCGTGATGTCATCCTTACCAACTTGGCAGACCAACTGCAGAAGAATAGATTTGGTAGTGAAGAAGAGGACTACTACAGGTAAGAATCTGTTCTGTTACCGTATTGTACAATATCATTTTCAATGGCTTTATAATAACGGGGCAGATGTCATATCAGAGCTTAAAAACACAAGTTTACTCCCTGTAGATGTTCCTGTAGTTGTGAATTACAAAAAATGTATCTTTCAGATTGAATGATGAGCTGCTGCACTGCATCCTTAAGACTGTAGTCCGGGAATCCTGCCTCATCATTACCAAATGTCAGACTGTCGCCCGGGACGACTTCCAGAAGCTGCTTTCTACAGTACCAGTAAGACAGATCAGTTTAGCGGAACGAAACGCCACCTGTGTTGATTACAACCACTTATATTGTTATATTGCACTTGTACAAACTAGGGGTGGTTTTCCCTCTCTCTAGGTGGTCTCGCCTTGCCTCCGCTACCTCATGGCGGTTCAGAACCACCTCCTCAGTAACACCATCCTTATCCGTCCGGACGATAGCGACGACAGTGACAACTCCATACAAGGGGAAACAATGAAGGTACAGGTAAACACCCCCTTTAATACCCCTACCTCTGTGCACGTGGAGTCTGTGTGTCAATGAGAGACCAACCCACCAAACGAGGCAAACGGGAGAAGAATGTTCTTTTACTACACTACATAGTCATAAGTGCTCATTGCACTCATAGTGATATCCGTTAATAGTGATCTACAAACTATGGTTATTTTGGTTTCTTCTTCTTATCACTAATAATAGTTATTGATAAAAGCGGGAGAGTCTCATGGGATTATTCAGCTCAGATTGAGCAAATAAATGTTTTTTTTAATATGGAGACATCAAAGTAAAGCATTTCTGTTTGTATAACTTCTGTATCACATGGTGATCATTGGAAATCTTGAAAGCAGTGTTATGTAAGTTTGGGCAAATTGTGTGTGGTGTCCCCAGGAGCTGCAATGCAGCATCTTATCCCTCGCAACCAAGATCTTGGTGGGATGTGATGAAGTGCTGGAGACCCTTCAGCAGGTGACCACAGCTCTCATAAACAGTGACATTGTTGACAGAGAAACCAGGTAACTTCCTTTTTAACTTTTTTTTATTACTGTTACTGGTAACCCGGCCAAACTAGCTGCTGTATACAATCTTATTATCTACTACTTTCTTTATTATTTTTGCATGAGCAGACTTTTTATGTTAACCTGTAATCTCCACTGTATAATGATAAAACCATGTTACTGAGAAAAAGTACAACCAGACATAGCTCTAATGCACTATTTCAGTGTGATGCAAGATTTTGCTAAATTTACAAAGAATAAAAGAGCGAGAAATATTCTATGGATGCATTACCATGCCTTTATTTGACCTTACAGATGTTACCTTCTTTCCATGCATCACCCTGACATTCAATCTGTGCCTTCTCTCTTCATGTTGTTCAGGTTGAAAGGCCTGGAACAGGTAACCAAGGCCACCATGCTTGGGCACCTGCTGCCCGTGTTGCTCACCTCTCTGATGCACCCAAACCTGCAGACCCTCACGCTCGCTGACGCTCTCATGCCCCAGTTGGTGCAGCTGGTCCTCTACACCAGCCAGGTGGGGGTCTTGCCAGTTCAAAAGGCAATTTATGCATTAAATGAAAGATTCTTGAGTAGAAAAATATGTTGTCATTCAAGTATTTCTTTCCAATCTTTTTTTCCAGACCGCTTTAGTACTGAAGACCCAGTCTCCACTGTTCACTGAAGAGGCTCCACCTACGGGGGGCTCTCTTGGGCTGGGGGCGAAGGCATGCGCTGCTGAGGACAAGTATGTTTGCATGGTCGACCATGAGAATGTTCAGTTAATTCTTGACTAATTGAATCCACCTAATTATGTATTGGATCGCTTTGCTGCATAATTCAGTATTTTAATGAAGGAATGAGCATAGAAGTTACGTTGTTACGTTTAATGGCAGATGTGTCATCCTTCTCTCACTAAAGCACACATTTACTTGTAATCCTTTGATATAAGAATCCTTGACGAACGGGAAGAGCCCGGTTTCCTGACTGGGCTGAAGATCCCTGCCCCATGGGCTGCTGGGAAGACTGTAGAGACGGTGCACCCTGTGAGGGACAATTACAAGTTCAAAGAGACGGTGCACATCCCAGGGGCCCGCTGTCTGTACCTTCGTTTTGATTCTCGCTGTTCCTCACAGTACGACTACGACAAGGTAGAGACTCTCACGATACACTGCCCTTCATCCCCGGAAACTCTTACCTACATTGTGTGCTATTTGTTGGGGGATATTTTGCACTAAACGTATTCTCCACTATTTTAGTTAGTTATCTATGCTGGTCCCAACACCAACAGCCGTAAAGTAACCGAGTACGGGGGGAACACTCTGGGTTATGGCAGCCGCAGCGTCCTGGGGACAGGGTGGCCCAAAGACCTTGTCAAGGTAAAAGCAGCTGTTTCGCAAAATCTACCCCCTGAACACACAGGGCACATGCAGTATTAAAGCGCTACATATTGCCTGTGTTCTGTTTTAGGTTGAAGGAGACACAGTGACGTTCTCCTTTGAGATGAGGAGCGGACGTGAACACAACACTCCCGATAAAGCCATGTGGGGGTTCTCCTGCACTGTCAGAGCTCAGGTAAAACATGTGACCGGCCTTGAACGTCTGTGATATCGTTGTTAAAAGAATAACCAGCGGTCATTCTGGTGCTAACATGTTTTTAAACTGCTTATTTGATGAAAAATGTACTTTCTTGTTACTTGTTCTTCAGAGTTTGTATCTCTATGTGGAAATGCACTTATTGTACGTCGCTTTGGATAAAAGCGTCAGCTAAATGACATGACATGTAATGTAATGTAAAGACACTATTTGTTTTCTCCTTCAGGAGTCATCCGAGGATGTCTCTGGAGGTCTCCCCTTCCTGGCAGACCTTGCCCTGGGTCTGTCAGTGCTGGCTTGCTCAATGCTGCGAATTCTGTACAACGGGCCAGAGGTGACAAGAGAGGAGGAAGCCTGCCAGGTTCTGCTCTGCTCAAAGCTGCTGCAAAGGTGACACTGTTAAATGGAAAAAAGACCAAATGTGTCCAAGTGATATTGATTGCCAATGTGATAAATATAGTAGTGTACAATCATGTTTGTACAGGCAAGGAATTTGGCTTGGTGATTGGTGCATACAAAT
Organism: Pungitius pungitius; assembly: GCF_949316345.1. Taxonomy (NCBI): domain Eukaryota; kingdom Metazoa; phylum Chordata; class Actinopteri; order Perciformes; family Gasterosteidae; genus Pungitius; species Pungitius pungitius. The sequence continues at coordinate 15,685,942 of NC_084904.1, read as the reverse complement.
AACCACGATCAATACAGGTTCTTCTGTCTAGCAACCAAAAACACCTGCTGGCAACAAAGACTGATGACCGTTCTTTTACTCTTTAGGTGTCAGTGGCAGGTGGAAGCGAATGGCGCAATATCTCCTGCTCTCACACCAAGCCCTTCCCCTCTGCCACTCACTATCGAGGAGGATCGAGAGTTCACGTACCCCTCTGATGTGCTCATCCCACCCCCAGGCCTCATGCCTGGGTCTTACTTTGACTTGCCTCGTATCCGCCTCCCTCCAGGCATCATGGGTAGGCTACGAGAGGTTTCTGGAAGGGCTCGGCCACAATTCCGTCCCAGCATCAAGTAAGAGGTCATGCTGTCCCGGTTCACAGGGTATGCATGTAGCATCATTGTGCTTAATAGAAAAACACAGTGTAAAAACATTGCTAAAATGTTCAAGTGCTTTTACAAGTACGAAAGAGAAGTGAAGTAACACTTTCTAAGACTGGGCAAATGTATCTAGTGTACAGATCCATGCCAACAATTTTTAAAGAAAATACTGTTTTACACAGAATAAAATATCCTTATAAACTCCTTTGTAATTCAGATCACCAATCATGCCTTAAAATAAAGTATTTATGAACAAGATGTACAAAAGTCTAAAGTAAATTATTCAATTCATATCAATATATCAATATATAAATCATAAATTGTTGGCAGCTCTCCCCATTCAGCCACAAGTGGTTAATTTGTATTTGTCTATAGGATAGCAAATGTGATGTAAAGCTTTTCTTGTCAAAATCATAATTTTGTTACTCAACCATTTTTTTCTTTAAGGGAGGTGATCCGGCCAGATGTTACAGAAGAGGTCATAGTATCCTGTGTCATAAAACACCTCAGCTTGGTGGATGCCCTTCAGTCGCTAGTCAACTACCAGTACCGAGAGGACCATGCCGAGGAGTATGATCTGGTCTGTAAGATCATGGCGGAGACCTTCAAGAAGATCAATGCTATGGAGCGGCAGCTGCAGGTGAGCTTCTGTTAGCACAGTTAGGCTTTTATGAATAAATAGGCTCAAGTTACATTTGCTTGCTAGTCAATACAAGCTATGCATATTTGCCAACTAAACAGTTTTTAGTTGTACAGTTTAATAGTCTAATAAAGTGTGTCCTATTGGGCTCAGGAAAAGTTAATAATGGGGAACTGAAAGGTGTTGCAAAGCTAAGCCATGTTTACATTACCTTATGATCTCTTTAATCACCAGGATGCTGTTGACATGGTGACACACAAAATGGATAGATGTTTGATCATCTGTACTAAATTGAATTACAACCTGGGAAAATGAGAGAGAATATAAGGATGAGGCTGAAGAGACAAATTGAGTTTATATTAGTCCACAAACCGCAAGAGAAACAAAAAGAGTCACTCTGTTTTAATTATCTCCGGTGTTTCTTTCAGAGTGTTGGAGAATTGGAACAGAAGTGGCAGAATGAGGTGGAGGAGGCCCAGCAGGGAAAGTTGGAGAACAATACTCCTTTCTTTCACGACTACCACTTCTTTGAGGTACCCCGTGCTACACACAATTAGCAACTTCTTTGGAGACTATTCCATTTCGACAGCAGTTTGCTTTGATATTTTTAATATCTTTTTTCTTTTTCTTTGATCAGAACAAAATGAAGGAGCTGGAACTACTTTGCTCACTCAAGGAGGTGCCGCTCAATTATAGTGATCTGGAAAATGTCGTCCTTTCATTGAGGCCAGTAATGAAAATAAATTAAAAGATCGTTGCACTTGCACCGGATATTGTGGGTCAAATTGTGTAGTAACATTACATGACTGTAATTACAGGGAGAGGTTCTTTCAAGAGGTAAACACCGTGCATCTCAGAAGTAGCACCTCACTTGCCAAAACCAAGGCACTGGTGAAGAGTCTGATGAACCGGACTGAGCTGCTGCTCCATGTCACCATCGCTCCACATTGCAGAAGCCTTACCACCACACCTGCTGGCACACCAGGTCCAGGTACCCACAATATTTTTAATAGTCATTATAATTGTTATTGTTAACTAAACTTGTTGTTTATCAGGGTTGGGATTTGAGGATTGTTTCTTCAATCAAATGTTTTAAGTTGCATGTTGTCAATCACTGTCACTCACACTCCTGTCAGTGGTTGTCACTTTAGTTACCCATAGACATCAGTCATGGCAGACAAAAAGTGATTCTTATATAATTCCATAATTCTATTGTTCCGTGCCAGCCTCTAAATCAGTGTCAGATGCTAAGTCCGTGATTCCCATGGTGAAGCAGCCAGTCTTCCTGCGCAGCATGTCGGCTCCCTCCGACCTCGAGATGATAGCTAACCAGGACTTGGAGTTTACACACGCACCCCAGAGGTATTTGTCTGTTTTAGTTGGATCAAATTTATGTTTGAGAACCATGCAAGTCAACTCTGGGTAATTTAATTTTTAACCTCTTTAGGCGGAGACACCACCCGACTAGTCATCGTAGCAGCTCATTTACACTGCTGCAGTCTCTGGCCATCGAAGACAGTCGTGACAAACCCACATACAGTGTCCTGCTGGGGCAGCTCTTTGCCTTTATCGGAACTACTCCCGATCAGGCTGTAAGTCTTCGACTCAGCGCTCTCTTCTTCTTTATTGACAACCCTTTAGTGAATTCTGGTCTGACGTTGATGAACCGTTTCATCCCGATTGTCATTTGTGTAGGTATCAAGCAGCAGTTTTCTGTCTGCTGCGCAGACGCGATGGAGACGTGGCACCACGCGGAAGCAAGCGCTTGTTCATATGAGGGAGTTGCTCACTGCTGCTGTTAGAGTTGGTGGCGTCACCCACCTGGTGGGGCCCGTCACTATGGTACTGCAAGGTGGCCCACGGTAAGAAAAAGAGGGGCTATAAGATTCCACCCAACTATACACTAGATGTGTTATGGTTCTCATGCTTGCGTCACTGAGAATGAGCTTCCTTGAATATGAAAAATGGGAGTCTCTTACCGGAGGAACAGGCACTCAAAACGGGCCACTCTGTGGAGGGCTGTTTTACACAGGGTAAAAAGGGTGCTGTTTTAAATGAAAATGGTATTTTGACCCAAGTATGTTAAAGACACTTTATTAAGACCCCAAGGAACCATATCAACTTGTGGTAAAATGGGCATATGATGGGTCCTTTAATGTAGCTTGTAAACTATGTTTGATTGGGGCTGATTCCTATACAAGTGTGTTTATAAATGTACATTTTTGTGTGTGTCCTCTGCGCAGGATTGAGGAGCTTACCTGTGGGGGAATGGTAGAGCAGGTGCAGGAGGCCTTTGGGGAGACCATGACCTCTGTTGTGTCACTTTGTGCTCGCTACCCAATTGCTTGTGCCAACAGTATTGGCTTGCTTTGCACAATCCCCTATACCAGGCAAGATGATTCACCTTCCATAGTCTCTGTTTTTGATTTGTCTCTGTGCTGCTACACCCTCAGACTCCCTTCACCCTAATTTGTTATCCGTCTCGTCACAGGAGTGAAGAGCAGTGCCTGGTTCGGAGTGGTCTGGTCCAACTAATGGACAGCCTTTGCAGTTTAAGTGGCCAGAGGGAATGCAGCTCAAATGAGAAGCAGACCAAAAAGCAGAAGGTGGCCACTATGGCTTGGGCTGCTTTTCAGGTGCTCGCTAACCGCTGCATCGAGTGGGAGAAGGTGGAAGGTAAGTTATCAATGATGAACTTGTCCTGAAGTGCACATTCAATCTTTTTTTACATTGCCGCTAGAAATGCAAACTACAGCGCTAGTAGTTTGTTGTAATAAAAGGTAAATCATTGATATTTTTTTTTCTTTTTTTCTTTCTCATTTTAAAGGGGGGTCTACAGATGCAGTGCACTCTGGTCTGGCGCGGCAGGTATCCAGCCTGCTGACGAATCACCTGGCCAGGGCCACAGAGTGCTGTGGTAATCAGGCAGCTGGCAATGATGCCTTACAGGATGTGCTCAGTCTGCTCAATGACCTGTCCAGGTAAAACTGCATTCTTGGTGATGTTTGTTTGTGTCATGTATGAACATCGTCATTTATTTGTATATATTTGTGTGTGTTTTTAATATGTTCCATTTGTTTTGTTTTCCAGGAGCCACATAGGGAAAGCTATCCTGAGCCAACCGGCTTGTGTTTCTAAGCTGTTGTCTCTGCTGCTTGATCAGAGACCTTCACCAAAGCTGGTGCTTATCATCCTGCAGCTGTGCCGAGCCGCCCTGCCTCTCATGAGTGTAGAGGATTGTGGTAACGTGGCCCTGCCCTCGTGGAGCTACTCAAACACACTAGATGCTGAGCATCAAGATGCAAGTGACCCTGCCTCGCGTATTGCTGCCTTGCTGCTAGCCAAGCTGGCAGACTATGTCGTACCAGGTCGGTTTCTCTTACCTAGGATTCCTAAATGCATGTGCCCTCAGTAGCAAATGGACTTTTATTTATTTTTAAATGGAAATGCCAAAACATGCTATAAGCTAATGCTAATAAGGATGTTATTTTCTCATACCAATTATTAATATTTACAATTTTACTGTTTTTACCAGGCTGTCAGACCCTCCTCTCCCCCTGCTCTTCTGAGCCGGACACCAGTCTGTCCCGCGCCACCTCCAAAGGAGCTCTGAAGTCTGACGATGCCGGCGAGGAGGGCGAGGCGGTTGATGGCAAGCTATCAATCTTCATCCACAAGAGAGAGGACCAGTCGTCTCACGAGGTCTTACAACCGCTTCTCAGGTAATAATGCCCCATATTTCTTTGTCATTTCCCATTAGGAAGCCTAGTCTGTGTTTTTATGACATAAGCGTTCATCTGTCCACTCCAAAATGCAGCAGCTCTGAGGGACGTCCTTTTCGGCTTGGCACTGGAGCAAACATGGAAAAGGTGGTAAAGATGGACAGAGACATGACAAAGGTCAGTTTTACTAAAATGGGGAAGAAAAGGAGACTTAATTTAACAGTGTATACTAAAAATATGACATGCCTTTTTGTAAATGTATTCCCAGTGCCCTCTTTTCATCTGTTGTCCTTTTCACATCCTCTCTAGAGTGGCTGCTGTGAAGTGGTCACAGAAGAGGCCTCCGCTGCCCTGAGGAAGGCCAACAAATGGGCTCAGTCTGGTCTGATAGTGAGTGTTGGTCCACCTATAGAGACTGTAGCCCAGGAGGTTGCTGGAGGCGTCACCACTGGTGACAAGAAGAAAACTGCTCAGACGGCTGTGTGTAGGGACAGGAATGCAGATCTGGCAAGGTAGGTGGACAAAAATGTTCCTGTGTATATGATTTCTTTACCATTCAGGAAATATGCAGTGATTATTCTGCAACTAAATGTTTGTGTGTATGTATGTTTATATGTATATTTTTGTCTGGCCAACATTACATTACATTGGTCGTGAACAGGTCGGACCCTGTCAGGCCATTTATCAGTGGCCACGTTGCCAACAGTATGGCTGCTGAGGTTATTGCTCTGCTGCATAGCCTGCTCACTGCCCCCGAGTCCAACACCGCTCAGATCTGGACAAGCACTGCTGAAAAGGTGAAGTACCAGTTGGACTTTATCCCACTATTTCTGCTCATTAATGGAAGTAGTTTCAGTTTTGACAAAATGTTGTTATATTTTATACCTCTTTCAAATCAACCTAATTCTCTGTGCCTTTGGGTGTGTGGTAGGTTCTCTCCAGGGCCCTGATGTTTATCCCTCAGCTGGGGAAGTATGCTGAGAGTATTTTGGAGAATGGGAGCAGCAGTGGTAGGAAACTGGCTAAGCTACAGGCAATTGGCAGACAGGCTGTTGCTGCTCTTTGTGCCCTTGGGGGCTTTAAAGAAACTATCAAGATAGGCTCTGAAGTCCAGGTAAGTAGGAGAAAAATCTCTAAACGTACTTTACTTTTGCGTCAGATAAGTTATTTCACATGTAACATTTCCCCCCAAAATGGTAAAATTCTGATATATTTCCTGTGATTCCCCTTCTCTGTAGGTTGTGGGTAAAGGAGTCCTGGGCAGTGTGGGCATAGTTATGTCCATCAATGAGCAGGAGGGCATCGCTACTGTGAAGTTCCCTTCTTGCGAGTACAGGAGAGCTTGCCAAGCCTCAGACATCCTGACCGTACCGATATCACGCCTCTGCACACCCAGATCTGAGGTATAAGTTTCAGCATTAAAGATAAAATATATATTTTTTATGGAAATATCTCCTTTAATCTCACTTGGGGCTCCCTCACTACGATTCCCCAACAGGCCCTCCCACTCTATAAGCTCTCAATCACAGAAAAGGTGGTGCAGGCTGTGCAGTCCATGCTTCTGCCACAGGAGGGCAGTCTCTCGATTCACACTTCCCTCCCAGCTACAGGAGATGGATCCAGCCCGGTAATGGCCGCAGTACGATTGTTGGCTGAAATCAGAACCAGGTTTGTGGTTATTTGTGTAGATGGGCACTTCAAAAGTCAGCCTTTTGCAAGCCCTCTCCAAGTTGTCAATGGTTTTAACTTGTTTAAGGTTGATTTGTGTTGTTCCAATGTTTCAATCTCAAGTTTTGAAAATGTGGAAACTTGAATCTCTGCTTGCTTTAATTTCATTCTAAAAATCTAATGTCAGCTTCACGGCAAAATTATAGATTTGATAAAAGTTGACCGTGCTCTTAATGGTTTTCAGGGCATGTCTGGTGATGGCGCAGCTCCTGGAGGATAGCTCCTTCTGTGAAGAGTTCATCCAGCAGTGTCCTGCTGCTGTGGAGGTTCTAAACCTGGTGGCCCAGGAATGTAGCCCCGGTGAGCATGCTTGCTAACGAATCATTTTGAGCACCATAAAATGTTCATTTATGATACAGCAGTGTTTGGTTTGAAATGCATCTTTCACCAAGTTCCGTCATCTCGTACAGGGGAGCGTCTCGGCATGGTGGAGGCTCAATGTGAAAGAGTCAGAATGCTGTACCGGGACTGTGCTCGGCCACCTCCTCCACCACTGCAGACAGACAGACGCCAGGTGGGAATTTTGTCCAATTTTTTAAATTACTATAACCAACAGCAGCAAAAGATACATTAACTGAGTTTGTGGGAAACCTCTTTAATCTCTTTAAAAACAGCCACATCATTATAGTATGAAATTAATGTTTTGCCGTAAGACACTCAACTTTCACAGATATTTTGATCAATTATTTGTCTGCCCCACTTCTCTGCACACTCCTTTTCATACGGTTGTCCCATCAGCCCAAGGAGATCACGTGGTCTCCATCCAGGGTGTTCCCTCCAGTCCGTGCCTGCATGTTCTCGTCCCGTCTGACTTCTGTCACGTTCTTGGCTGATCCAAGTGCTGGAGGAGGCCTGCCCAGAGGCACCTTCATCTACGCCACCTGTCCTGTGCCCATTCAGGTGGGCATTGATTTATGCCATTTCGATCTATTTTAGTTGTAGGATAAAAGCCTGCGCTTATACTGTGGCCTGTCCAAAGTCTTCCATCTTCTTCTCTTTGCCCCTGCAGGCTCCGTCCTTTTACTGGGAGATTGAAATTGTCTCCTATGGAGACTCTGAGGAGGACAGTGGCCCGATTGTGTCCTTTGGTTTTGCCACCGAGGCGGAGAAGAGGGACGGAGCATGGACCAACCCTGTTGGGACATGTCTGTTTCACAAGTATGGCTACATATTGACAGAAATCCACTTCCTACTCTTTCTCGGACTTGAGTGCTGACTGCTGTTGTTTTTCTTTTTTCCCTTCTTGTGCTTCTGTCTGTCCATCTGTCTTTGTATCTGTGTGTGTGTGTGTCAGTAATGGTAGAGCAGTGCATTATAACGGCTCCAGTCTGCTGCAGTGGAAGAGTGTGAGGCTGGATGTGTCTCTACTTCCCGGTGAGAGAGCAGACAAACTACTTTTTCTTCATGAAAGGACTACAGTCGCTTTTGTTTAAAGTCATCTGAAAAATCCAATTAAATCTAATAACTGCATGTTGTACAAATGTAATTATCTGTTGCCATTAAATTACGATTGAGACTTTAACCATCATTGTGTATTAATACAGGCGATGTGGCTGGAATAGGCTGGGAGCGTTCTGAGGGCACTCCTCCACCACCTGGGCAGGCCCCTAAAGGCAGGGTCTACTTCACTTACTGCGGCCAGCGCCTCTGCCCCGTTCTTGAGGATGTAGCCGGGGGCATGTGGCCCCTGGTACACATTCAGAAAAAGGTGAGTTTCTGTTGATTTGTTTGAAGCTATGATTTCACCGCTCATAATGTTAAATCAGTACTATACATATCATTTGATTTGCTTCTTCAGTGACTTAATTTCCCCCATGGGTTAATGCAGTTAACCTTCTATTTAGTCTAGTTAACCTTTCTTTTCTTTGTTTTGCAGAACTCAAAGATCCGTGCCAACTTTGGAAGCAGGCCGTTTGCATATGCAGAAGGCCAAGCGCACAGAAATGCGGCTGACTTGTGTGTAGACCTCGCAGAGGAAATAAGTGCAAATTTTGAGGCACTCCCCTTTGCGATGGCCTCAGACAGTGATAATGATGCGGGTGCAAGTGTTACCTCTGACTCTGGTTCTCATGGACCCCCTTGTCGGATCGCGGCCGTGGCTGTCGCCCAGCAACGTAGGTTCATTAACTTCACTCAGTCTTCTCAAAAATGAATGCTGTTGTCTTTGGAGTTAGCATACCTATCCCCCAGATACAGGTAGGGGGAGCACTCCAATGACACCGTCTCTCTGTATTATTTGTTAAACCTGCATTTTCTGTTTGTCCTTTTCTGTTGGACAAACAGAGTACAACAGCGACCTGTCGTGTCACTACAAAGTTGAACTGAGCTTTGAGAACCTGGTCACCTCTGGTCCTGAGCCTCATCCTCCTCCTATAGCAGATGATGAGAGTGATGACGAGGATGATGATGATGTCCCAAGAGTGAGTAGGGTCTTCTTCTTTGGAAAAGCTCCAAATGAATTTAAAGTTTCCATTCTTTATTGTTTATTTTGTGTTTGATTGTAGGAGGACCACTATGCCTTGCTTGTAAAGGCCTGGGAGACCAAAGTGTTCCCTACAATTCGTAGGCGGTTTCGTAACGAAGCGGAGAGAAAGTCCGGCCTCGACCAAATCAAGGGAGCTTTGCAGCTAGGTGAAGAAAGGAATTTAAAGCATATCCTAGAATCCAATAAAACACATAGTGAAATTGCCATAATATAAAACATTTTTACCATTTTTTTCGACATGATTTGAACAACCAGTTAACTGGTCAATAGAGCTGAATTTAAAATGTTTTAAAAACAGTCGTCATGAAGAATCATTTCTGTGAATGCAACATTGTGATCATGAATGCCACACTGAAAAATTAAGGTTAAGAAGTGATTAAGGAATCACACTCCTACTGCTTTCTATTTTCTCAAAAAATATTATGAAAAGCTATTGTTATTATATATCAATAGTTCGATAAATTAGAGTGAAGTTACTATTGTGCTACAGTTAAATTTGATCTTAAATGAATTGCCAAAAGCTTTTATTTTTCTCATATAAAAGAAAAGGCTACAGCATACCTATTATGTGACTGTCCGTATTTCTGTTAAGTTTTGAAATAAATGTAGTTATTATTAAGTTGCACAAGGACACATTTTATACCATATGTCTTGGCTGTGTTTCGTACTTTTTAACAGGCATGGTTGACATTGCAAGACAGACAGTAGAGTTCTTGTATGAGGAGAATGGCGGCATTCCTCGTGACCTGTACCTCCCTACCATTGAGGATATCAAGGATGAGGCCAACAAGTTCACTATTGACAAAGTTCGCAAAGGTACCACTCACCTACATTTCTATACACTTTGGTTTTAAGTTCACAGCAGCTAACTTCAGGGAGTTTGTAAGTGAGCACTGTATGAAAACAGTACTTTGCTTATTCAATGCAGGCTTGACCGTGGTCATTCGCTCTCCGGAGAGTAACAATACCAACAGCACTACTGGAGGGACAGCCCTGCCCAAGTTTGCCATTCGGGGCATGCTTAAGACCTTTGGTTTGCATGGAGTAGTGCTCGATGTGGACACTGTAAGTACAAATACTTCACGCTTGATTGTTTTGGACATTTTTGTAAATAAACTAAACATAAACTAACTAGCTTGTGTATAATGTGTCAAACCAATTCTTGGCCCATTCCTGGTGGCATTTTAAGATTCATTTACAGTAAAAGATAGTTTTCCTTCCTACGAGGGCTTAAAAGGGTGGTCGGATATGTTTGCTCCTCTCTCGTCTGCAATCCTCTTTAAAGCCATATTAACAATGCATATTATAAATATCCATTGTCCTGTCAAATATCCTATTTAAGTATTTGTTTGGCTTGCCTGGTATCAACCATATAATTAACCTTTTCAATAGATGCCAACCTTCCATTCCACTTCACGTGTTTCCCACCCCGTCTCCTGTAAATGCTAGAATTGTAGCAAAGCTATGCCTGCAGATACTGAGAGTGCACACGTCTCATACACACAATCAATTAGAACAAAAAAACAAATATATTTATACGTGCCTTTTTGTTAACTTGCGCCTGTCCAGGTGAATGAGCTGGTACAGGTGGAGACCTACCTGCGCAGTGAGGGGGTTCTAGTGAGGTACTGGTACCCGATTGAGATGCTGGAGCGCCCGCCTGCTGGATCTCGACGGACTGCAGCTAATGGCTTAGTGTCACTAGACAGTAGCAACATACAAATTCATAGGTAACATATGAACCTAATGGGAGTAAGCATAATATCATCCTGCACCAGCGCTCATAATAACGTCTCGCTCCAACTGATTTTCTGCAGGGAACTGCTTCGCTGTGAGAGTGCGTTGGCTCGGTTATACTGCCGCATGGCCTTGCTCAACATCTTTGCCCCGAAGAATCCCCACACCTTCACTCGTCTCTTCCACATACCTGCTATACGCGACATCACCTTAGAGCACCTGCAGCTGCTGTCCAATCAGCTGCTGGCTCCACCCCTCCCTGGTGACTATATCTTTCTCATGAATTACTGCTTCCCTTAATGTATTAATTTTTCATGGCCAATTTCTCATTCTTTTTTTTTTTTCTTTCTTGGTTCTTGCTGCAGATGGCACAATTAGTTCTAGTTCTATCCTACTGGCCCAGTCGATGCTTCACAACCTCCAGGGCCAAAGCTGCTCTCCCTCAGAGCTATTCTACCAGGGCAATGGTCAGCCGATCCGGGAGTGGCTGACGGTGGCCATTACCCGTGCCTTGCATCAAGGAGAGGAAAGCTTGCTGGAGCTCACAAAGCAAATCTGCTGCTTTCTACAGGTGAGGTCTGCCGATCAGTGCCAGATTTAATAAACTTGCCTCTGGATACTTACGACGTCTTGTTAAGATGCTCATCTTTTCATATAACTGCACATTTTGACAGAACGCACCAGAGCAGTTCACATCTGAGGAGTTCCCTGTCACAGAGTCAAAGATAAGCATGGATGTCAGCTTTCCAGGCGCTGCGTTTGTGATCATATCTTGCAAGGAGAGCCAGCTTGGCTGCCGCAAAGAGTAAGTTCCTCAGTAATGTTCAACCTCTGCAATTCATTATTGATGCAGATTTACATCCATTTTCTTTTTAAATGTTTTTTCCATTACATTAGCTCCAGCCTTTACAAGGCCCCATGGGCCCGAGTCATGGTGTATGGCCTGGGTCACAAAGTGCGTAGGAATGGCCAGCTCAATCTGATGGAGGCGGTGTGCTATCCACTCGATGCCTCACCTACCAACACAGGCCTTACTCCCCCTCCCACCACCAACCAATACCCCTCTGTTATCATACCTACTGATAAAGTTCACATCAAACTGGGTGAGTGTCTGAAACCAAAAGGAGAATTTATTCAGGCTGCATCAAAAAAAAAGGAAGTGTTACAGGATTAAATATCTAATTTTATTGATTTTAGGGGTGTCACCCCCCCCGGGTGCTGTGTTGGTGTTGCACTCGTTGCCACTTGAGTTTCCTCTGGCCGTGGCATTTGCTGAACAGCTGTTGACTTGGAAGCTGGGTGAGGACAATGACCGATCAGAGGACGAGCTGGACACTGTGCCCTCGTCTGTGCTGCTGCAGGTGGTAGAGCTGTTAGGTGAGTCGACCATCAGCACACTTTAACGAGCCTTACTTTTCAAAACTCTATTTGACAATTTGATTTAGCTTTTTTACCATTGGTAATCATCCTATTTTCAGAACTGCAATTCCATAAAATGTCCATCCTTCCTAGTCCCGTCAACCTGGCATCAAAGCTTGCAGACAAATCATACCAAATTCAATTATAGATTTCAACAACTTTCAGTGTTTTCTTATTATTTTAGGTGGTTTGCTTTGGACAACCGACCTGGCTCCCTGCATAAAAGAACTCATCTTCCACTTGCTAGCTGAGCTTTTGCGGAAGATCCACCACTTGGAGCAGCGCAAGAGCCCTGCTGGTCTTTCCAGCTCCATCGCCCTGCTGCTTAACCCCTGCCTCGCTGTGCTCATGGCCCTGCAGACAGAACTCCGAAAGCTTTACGACCGGGAGACTCAGGGATGGACAGCTGGGGGGGCCGGAGCTGGCGGGTCCTCGTCTGGAGGCGTCGCACTGGCCCTCGGGGCGGAGCAGAGTCGGTTTTCCACCTACTTCCACGCTCTGATGGAGGTGTGTCTGGCAGTGGCAGAGGTGACGCTTCCCCTGAATGTTAGTGGATCTTCAGTGGGGGCCCTGTCCTCCACTAGCGCCCCTAACCTCAGTGACTCTTCATCGTCCTCATCATCGTCCCCGGGCCAGACGCCACAGAGCCCCAGTCTGCTATCCAAACGTAAGAAGGTGAAGATGAAGCGCGAGAGAGCAGCGGCTGCGGTGGCGGCCGTAGTCTCCGGGAAACGGGGAAGTGGAGGTGCACGGTTGTCGGAGAGCGACAGCGCCCTGCTGAACATGGCGGGCGGTAAACCCGAGGACATGCTGTGGTTCCACCGCTGCCTCACTCTCCTGATGATCCTTCGGCATCTCGCTAACAAAGACCCGCAGGGCTTGAGCGTGACCAGTGACGCAGTGACAGACGCCTGCCAAGCCCTGGTGGGCCCCACGGCCCACAGTCGCCTGCTGGTGCTCTCAGGGATCCCCACGCACCTGGAGGAGGCCGTGGTTCGAAATGCCATCCGCAGGGCATGCAACGCACACGGGGGTCTCTTCAAAGATGAAGTCTTCATTCCTCTGCAAGAAGAGGAGCCCAAGAAGCCCAAAGCCGGTGTTTCCAGCCCCCAGGATGGCAAAGCGGGCCTTGAACCCGAGCGACCCTTCACCAACAATGGAGGTCCTGAGAGTCCCGACAGTTCGAGCAGTGTGACTCCGGCCATGAGCGTCAGCGCTTCGGCCTCCACCAGCCAGACTTCGATCTGCAGCTCCTCTCAGGGAGTGTCCCGCACCGCCAGTGAACTTTCTGTCGATCAGGAGCTGTTAGCTGTTCCACCTCTCGCCACTGCTGCTGCGGCTGTTTCATACCCCCAGCAGGGCCCCCAGGACCCCCAGACTGTCTCTAGTCAGGAGAGTCTAGACACCTCGTTGTGTAGTACGGGAAGCCTGGGGAGTCTGGGCAGCCTGGGAGAGCCACTCGACAGCACAGAAACCCCTTCCATGTCAGAAGGGGGCTCCATGCACACTGTCACCTCCCTTGAGAGCAATGCGGTCATGGCTCGGCCCATCAAGGGTTATGCTGTCATTGAGGTGGGTTGAATGAGAGCCTCGTTATTGATCTAAGTTGCTAGATTTTGAGATGTTGAAACACGTTTATGTTTCTTTTGTTAACCACAGGTTCGTTCTCGGGCAAAAGTGGAAAAAATCCGTGCCAGTCTTTTTAACAGCAGTGACCTGATTGGCTTGTCGAGCCTTGAAGGGGAAGAGGAACTAATGGAGTTGACCAATGAGGAGATCCTCACAGCCTCCAGCGTTAACCAAAGCCTGTTTGACACACAGGGAAGCTCTGCCCTTGAAGACTACTTCCTGGACAAGTCAGTCAGAGGTTGGTGTTTGAAAACCCCACTGTAATGTGACATTAGTTCTGCCAGAATCAAACAATTATTTAATAATCAATCTCTGTGTTTCAAGGTGACAAGCTTGTACCCGGAGCACGAGATGTCCTCACAGATGTGTTTAAGAGCTGCGTGCACTCTGAGCAGATGCTCAGCCTCACACCTGCCAAGCCAGTGAAAGTGTCCGACATTTACCTCAGCAAGGAGCAGATCAATGCTCAGACGCCTGGCAACTTACTGCATACTTTCTTCACTAACATTAGACATCCGAAGAAAGTGCTTGAGGACCAGCTTACTCAGGTATAGTAGTCTTTTTGAAGTGCAATATTTAAAAGCTCCTCTGCCACCATCTTAGGTACAAATTATAAATTATTAAACTACGTTCTGTACCTTTTTGTTGTTGTACCAGATTCTTAGAAAGTACGGCACTTCCAAGCCTAATAAGAACAAATACAGCAAAGCAGGAAAAGAACAACACCAAGGTAAGGTAGTGAGCACCAAGAGGCCCATCACCAAACCTCCCACCAAGGAGAAGTCTGTGCTACACAGTGTCAGGTAACTGATATATTTTCCAGCACATGTCTTTGGAACGGTTACACTTTGACACGATAATGATTACTGATTAAATGTATCCGTCAGGACTGCTCTGAGTGAAAAGAAGACCGTCCTGAAGCCAAAATCTCCAGAGAAATCTAAACCCGATGAGAAGGATGTGGAAAAATCTCCTGCTAAGAAAACTGAAGGTTGGCAGTAATGACACACGCTTTGGCAACACACCGACATTTAAAGATTGCTGCTTTTGCCTAGAAATAACAGGTATTCCCTTCTGGCATACTCTATTAAAACCAAGCTACCTCACATAGTGCTTTGTCTGCTTCAGTTCCAGAGGAGAAGTACTTGACACTGGAAGGCTTCCATAAGTTTGCTGTTGACCGTGCCAAGCAGGACATCCGTAGCGTCTGGAGGGCGATTTTGGCTTGTGGTTATGACCTCCACTTTGAAAGGTGAGATTTGGGAATGTCTTACGCCAATAACCATCCCTCACAAGGCTGTAACTTAAATACTGTCACTTAAACAAGCTGTCCGGGAAGCAAACATGTTGTGGTGTTACAAAATGTGCCCTCTTCAAAGAAGCGCATACATTCTAATTGACTTCCAGCATAGAATAAAATGTAATGATTATTGAAATAAAGAAGTTAAATGAATGTCCTTCGTTTCACTCTATTTATCTAAGTGTAATGCTGCATAGCACCTGCCTATTTTCTGTACGAAAAAAGAACTGAAGCTTCGCCCTGAACCCAGAATATACACACAACCAAACCTCTGCTCATCTTTGATGAATTGCTAAGTGCAGCTTTCCCTACACCAGGTGCACCTGTATAGACACTCGTCACGCCCAGAAGGCGTGCAGAAAGTGGGGCTTGGAGATGGACGTGGCGATGGTCCAGTACATCAACAGGCTTTGTCGTCACCTGGCCATCACACCAGCCAGACTGCACCCGCATGAAGTCTACCTGGACCCCGGTGATACTGCTGATCCTCGTGTGGCCAGTCTGCTCAGTAAGTATATTTGTGACTGTTTGTTACTCAGCGGACAGGATTAACGTCACTCCTGTTGTCATCGTAGTTCTCTTCCTCTTGCAGTAGTTTTTTTCTGCAAATCCAACGTATACACCGTCAACCATAGTGCTACACATGCATACTCTGTACATTCTGTAGGCGCTACTTGCTTAGTAGTTGTGTCATCTAGTACATTTCACTTTTGTGTGTTTTCAGATGTACCTGTGGAGAGCATGCGCTTGCGCTTTGCTCTTCTTCAGTCCCTCAACAACACCCTGGAGAGTTTCTTCTTGCCGCTAGTGGAGCTGAGGCAGACCCTTACCTATCAAAACAGCATCGCAGCGCTGTTATGCGAGGCCAAAGGTGAGTACAGCAGGTCAAGGAGGCATAATGGGCCACGTTGGTGTGACTGCAAGTGTTTTGACCTATGTAGGAAACTTGCCTTGTTAAAATCTGTATTGTTTCCCCCACTACCTGGGGACAGGTCTCATCTTCTACGACACCAAGGTCACTGTAATGAACAGAGTGCTGAATGCTACCGTACAGCGGACAGCTGACCACGCCGCCCCAGAGATTACACTGGACCCTCTGGAGATCGTGGGAGGTATGTATCCCTTTTTACATTTTGGACATGTTTATTGTCTCATGTTTCACATCCCTTGTACTGGAGCTTTGCGAACATTCATTCAATTCCACTTGCATCTGCTCCTGCAGGGGAGATCCGATCGTCTGAGAACACATATTTATGCCAGGCGGCACGCCAGCTTTCTTGCGTGCCATCGTCACAGCTTTGTGTGAAACTGGCCAGCGGAGGAGACCCGACCTATGCATTTAACATCCGCTTCACTGGAGAGGAAGTTCACGGCACAAGTTAGAATTTCACCTTCATGTTTTTTTTTTTTGTTGTTGTATGAACTGCCCTGCAGTCATACTTTGGTTGCTGAGCTCACTGTAGCTTTGATGAATCTGTCTTTCCAGGTGGCTCCTTCAGGCATTTCCTGTGGCAGGTGTGTAAGGAGTTACAGAGTTCTGCTCTTTCTCTGCTGCTGCTCTGCCCGAGTGCTGCAGCTAACCGCAACAAGGTAACGTTTTCAACATGTCTTATTAATATGCTCTTTTGCTAATACAATATGTCCTTGTCTGAATTGACCTAACACCGCCTTCAATCCTCAATGATTCAGTCAGTCAATCAATCAGTTTTGAAAACTAAAAATGAAATGTTTGGAGTTGGAGATCATTAGCAGTAAAGTTCTGTTAATTATTATCTCGAGTGCAGGTTTTTCTGGTGTCATATCTGTGACGGGGGAGTCCTATCCAGCACAAGAAAGGTGATGTAATTTCTGTGTTGTTGTTTGTCTGTGTTCTCAGGGGAAGTACATCTTGACCCCCTGCCCTATCAGCTATGCAGAAGAACAGTTATTGCACTTCTTCGGCCAGCTTCTTGGCATCGCCATCCGTGCTGATGTGCCACTTCCTCTGGACCTACTGAGCTCCTTTTGGAAGGGTCTGGTGGGCGAGTCACTTGACCCGGAGCAGGACCTGCAAGAAGCTGACGTGCTGACTTACAACTACGTCAAGAAGTTTGAAAATGTAAGCGACCAGAAAGGTTTTTCTGCTGATACCATTATTGCCTGACCTTAACGGGTCTTTGGGTTTCTGACTCCACAGACGAGTGATGAGACTGAGCTGGAGGCCCTGTGCGCTGAGATCTCCTCCCTACACCATTCGGGAGAAAGCCCTGACTCTCCCAGCCGACCCTGCTGCACTTTCACCTACGTCACTATGATAGGTGACGAGGTGGAGCTTCGTCAGGGCGGTCGCAGCCTCCCCGTCAGGTAGAGGAAACTTCACCAGAAAGCCCCTCTTTCAAAATTCCATCAAAAAGACTGAACTATTAATAGTCCTCTTCGTTTATACATTGTGTGTGTGTGTTTGTTTGTGTGTCAAGCTGGGAGAATAAAGATATGTACGCGCGGGCGGTGCGGAGTCTTCGTCTGAGGGAGCTGCAGAACAAAGAGTGTATGACGGCGGTGCGTGCAGGGCTCGGTTCAATCATTCCCCTGCAGCTGCTCACCATGCTCAGCCCCTTGGAGATGGAGCTGCGCACCTGCGGCTTGCCTTACATCAACCTGGAGTTCCTCAAGGTTTGTGTGAAAGTGCCTGTTTAAATCTGAATTACATTTAGTACATGAGTAACGCATGAGAAGCCTTATTTTTTCACGGGTTAGCGTTAATTCAGTCTACCCTCTCCTCTCCCTCTGTAGGCTCACACCATGTACCAGGTGGGTCTGATGGAGACCGACCAGCACATCGAGTTCTTCTGGATTGCCTTGGAGATGTTCACTCAAGAAGAGCTTTGCAAGTTCATTAAGTTTGCGTGCAACCAGGAGCGAATACCGTTCACCTGCCCCTGCAAGGACGGGGGGCCGGACACCGCCCATGTTCCCCCTTACCCCATGAAGATTGCCCCTCCTGATGGAGCAGCAGGTAATGGCCAGCAAGGTTTCATAGACACGAGAGCTGCTATCTCTGTGTTATGTTCTTTATAGAAATGATCAAAGCACAGACTGTACCTGTTCATCTCCTGTGTTTTTAGTGTTTTTAGTGTTTTTAAAATTAACCAATTTGTATTATGTAATTTGGAAGCTTTTTCATGTGGAAGGGAACACTGTTTCTGACGTGTGAACTTGTCTTTCACAGAAGTGGGATCTGTCCTAGTTTCCTTTGCCACTGTTTAGAGCAGTGGTTCTCAACTTGTCTGGCTCTGGGACCCACCTTTACCCCTTAATGACAAGCCGCGACCCAATTTGATCGGTCAACGGGGGGGGGGTGCTTCCGCGTTCGCTGGCGGTGTCGACGGGGAGGGGGGGGGGGGGAGGGGGCGTTCTAATTGCCGCGCTGACTGAAAACATGGACGGACGAGCCGGAAAAACATCGACACTCCGCTGCATTAGAGAAAGTCCCTTCAAAATAATAAAATCCCAGGATGTCCCAGAATTTTTTTTCCATGCAATGGCCCGCGACCCACTACAAACGGGTCCGCGACCCACTAGTGGGTCGGGACCCACCAGTTGAGAAACACTGGTTTAGAGGCTAGAAACTGTCTACTCAAATTTATTACAGATAAGATGTTTTATCACCAAGACAAGCAAATAATCTCCCCTCGTGGGTTCATGTGAAACCCCACATACATAAGGAGACTCCTTGTGCAGAAGATGTAGTTGTTGATCTTGTTGTAATGCACCTTCCTGTTTCTCTTCCCTCCAGGTCAGCCAGACTCGCGCTACATCCGCGTGGAGACCTGTATGTTCATGGTGAAACTGCCCCAGTACACATCTCTGGATGTGATGCTTGAGAAACTGCGATACGCCATCCACTACCGCGAGGACCCTCTCAGCGGTTAGGAAGACCTGAGGATCCGAAGCGTATATACAGCTCTTTATGCTCGGCTGCTCCAACCACATCACACATTTAATTTTATTTTGGGTTGCTATTAAAGCTTTGCATGTTTATCTCTGCTCCCCCCCCCTAAGTTTACGCACATTTCATGATACACGTGACACATTTTTGTGAGGAATTCAGGGAGGATAATGTGAAGATGACGCGTATCTCTTCTGGTTGCACTGCGGTTGGCATTGAAGTGAAGCAACTGTGACACGCTTTTTTTGTTTTGCCGGTCCCTTCCCTTCCTTTGACAGAGGGTTTAACAAGTTTCAGTCAAGTTCTGTGAATTTAACAGCTAAATAGGATGACTTCAGATCAGCACTTTACAGTTGCAAATTTGATGCCAAATCCTCCTCCTGATAACTTTTTAGTATTGAAAGCACGGTTTTAATTCTCAGTTGCGGAACTTTGCATTGCTGTGAAAGCAACAAATAATCTGTATCTGTCTGAATGCTTAACCGAGCTGCCTCCCCTCTGTCTCCCCTCTGTGGGCCTTTGCTGTCGGAGTCCCTCTCCAGAGGGGGATGCTGGTTTTGTGTGAAGAGGAACCTATGAATTCCATGGAATTATCTGACGCTTGAGACGACGGTACGGCTACTGAGAGAAAAAAGGAAATGTAAGATGCTGCCTTTTTGACCGCGTCAGGCACAAGATGTGAACAAGTGCTGTACAGGATATAATGTAGTTTACTGCCTGTTTAAAAATGAATAAGAACAATATGAACTGCTAATGGACAAATTAACTTATGCCTATATAAACTGAATACATTTTATCCAAGTCTCTGGAGAGGTTATTTAAGTTGTGTAAAAAGTCATATTAATCTATTAGTTTATGAAATTGCTCTTTGATTTTTCGAGTAGCTTTGGGTTCAGGCAGATTGGACGTTAGGGGAGGCCTGCTGGCTGTGGTATGCTTCCATTTCAGGTTCTCCTGAAATCCTGTGTCGCTTTGGGAAAAATGTGAAGGAGATGATAATGTCATGAGCTGCTCTCCGACATGGTTTGTGTGCTACTGCTACTGAATGTGCAACAACCCCTCGCCCCCCAACACACACACACACACACTGGGGGAGGGGCGGTGCATTATCCTAAGGATTGCCTTTTCAAACATTTTCATTTTTTTAAAGAAGAACAAGGTTATACTGTTTTTTCTTTTTTCATTTTACCCATAACCAAATATTTTTCGGTCTAAAAATTAAATAGGGGGGGAAAAATGTAAATTGACATTTTGTTCATGGCATTTCTTATTAATTGCTAATTCACTTCACCATATCATTTTTATTTGTGGTTTGCACTACTCTTCTAAGAAAATATTCTAAATTGAGCAAACTAGGCAATGTCTGTTGGATATCCAGTTTGTTGTGTTATTTTTATGACTTTTGGAACAACCAGTAATCTTATCACCTTTTGTCAGTAGTCTCAGATGGATTCAATTTGTTCTACTCATGGTGAAACATGTTTTCTTTGAGTAAAACCACCATTTTACTTGGATAAAACTGAAAGACATTTTGTGCATTTTGGATTGTTGAATTGCTTGCAACATTTTGTTTTGGTTCAGTTATTTTTAAAGGCTGATATTTTGCTGCTAACGGGACGCTCTCTTCTCTACTTCCTCCTCCTCCGAGGCGGTCAGGTTATAAAAAGGACATATCCATTCAAAGAGGTGTTGCGATTAAGATGTGCTGTACATTTACTTGGTATTTATTACAATTATTTATGGTTGCATTAACTTAACTTTTACTGTCTTACCTCTGCTCATCAGAAACGTAACATATCTAAAATGGATTATACAGATGTAAAGAATCAGATGGCATTTGAGATTTCTGTGTCACAATAAAAAAAAAAAATGTCTTCATGTACAAAGTCTATTTTATTTTCTCCCACTATGATGTATTTTTATACATTGATCCATTTCATTTTCATGCTTATTTTAGTGAATTTTTCTTTAAGGAATTGCTCAGACAACATGGATGTCATGAATGGATGTTTTCTTCTGCACAATCCTCCCCAGAATGGTTCATTTACATACTTGGCTGAACAATGTTGACACGGTGAAGCGGACATGGCCGCTTACACGAGTGCATGCTCAATGACTGTTGGTCATGATGAATGATGACTGTGTAACGTGCTTTGTCTCCTAAAGGACATGCCTTTTATGTAAGGACCCCTTGCAACCAACTCTGGTTGTGTCACCAGACACCTTTTCAAAGCAGCGAGTGCTGGGCCAGGCCAGTTCCAGCTGGATCTCCAGTCATGCTCCCCACCGACTTACACTGGCCTTTCAGCCATTCCAAAGGGAGCCAACCGCAGATTTGGACGCAACGCAAAAGATTGCCCGAACTAATGGGTCCAATATTTCCGCTGCAAGCTCAGTTTATAGGGGATATGTCTTAAGTGTAGAGCTCTTTAGCAAAGAGCCACAGGTGTGTCCCTTACTCACTGTGATCTTTCAAATAATGCTTATTATTTTTAGTTTTCCTAATATTTGAATGTAAAATGTCCATGTTTTAATTCTAAGTCTACCAGTTTTCCCAAGAGAAATTCTCGAAATGTCTCTGGTTATTTTTGAAACCAACAAGTCAAAATTCTAATCGACTGTCCCTCACAACACAAACTTTTCGACCAGCCTTTTTAATGATAGTCAGACCAATAAGTAGACAAAATGCCACATCCCAGTCAATCTGAAACTTTCTGTGCAGTTGAAAGCAGTTGAGATGTCTGCTGTGGTCATGCAATATGGGGCTGACCCGGTAACCGCGTCTATCTTCAAGCTAGTGGAGCAACTTGACCTGGGATACAATGCTGTGTGCGGAGATGTAAGCGCTGCCCCCAATGAACCACACTGTGCTCATCGTTTGATCGTTCCGGTTACACACACACACACACACAGTACCAGTCAAAGGTTTGGACACATTTTTTTATTCAATTGATTGAGGAAGTGTGTCCAAACTTTTGACTGGTACTGTATACAACGTGTAGACATACAGTGTACACATTTTGTATACTGAAGTACGTTCAAAGTCTTCCATCGGGTGCATGTTTTGAAGAGTGCTGTCTAAGGATTTCCATAATCTATTCATTAAACCCACTTGATATGTCGAGTCACCAGAGATTTACAATGTCAATTACAGTCTAATTAATAAAGGATTCTTAGACTTGATGTAATCAAATCGGCCAAAAATGTTTGTTTTCTTGTGTCAGGATAAAATAAAAAAGAAATTTAGAATTCAATCCCTTAGATATGTAGACACACACTAAGCCGGACTATACACTGGTTAAGTTTCTTTTAAGGATCTCAGACTTAGTTTGGGATTTCTTCACAGGCATTGTCTGACTATAGGGCGTAATATTTGAAACGCTATATATAGACCAAGACAATATATGTGCAAAGAGCTAATGCCTCCCCTACTTAGCATTTAGTTTAACTATGAAAACAGCGACAAGGAAAAACGCTCATTTTCAAAAGTCCATTTTCTGTTTGTCATGTTGCGAAGAAGAGGTTAAATGTGCATTTTACAAAGCATGTGCAGTCAGGAAAAAGACATCAAGGCATGACAATGATTCTTTATGGACGAGATTGAGAAATATAATTTATTACTTTCAAAATGCATTTTAATGTACAAAAGCAGAACAACGCACAAGCACACTGAACACAAATCCAACCTAAATTCGTCAGCACGTTTTTTGTTTTTCCTAAAGAGGTTTCTCCAGGCAAAAACGACCTCTACCTTGAGCATCACCACCAGCTCTCACGGCCTCACGCATGTCAGTCTCACTGCTCAGAGCAGTCCCACAGTATGGAATGATTTGGTCTACGCAGCACGTGAACACCGGGCTTCATGGGTTGACGCCAGCTGACAGAGGAATGGGGGAACGGTCGGGGGAGGACCCGAGTTGGTGGGCCGCGTCAGATAAGACCCAGCTGTTTTTTCAGCCTCCACAGCTGCTGCATGCTGATGTTGTTGCCGCCGCAGACCACGATGACCACGGGGCCCAGTTTCCGTGCCAGCTTGCCGTCCTCCTGCAGCCTTTTGATGATGTCGCTGTACACGGCTGCCAGCGCAGCACCGCAGGCGGGCTCCACCAGGACCTTCTCGTCATCTGCAGAGATACGGTGAGGCTTCAGTCTCACAGCTGTCGGATCCGTCGGTGCATGTGTTCGGGCGGAAGGCGGCACTCACCTACGAAGCGCTCCACCGCTTTCACGGCCTCCTGGTCTGTGACTACCTCTGAAAACACTTGGTGCTCGTCCAGCAGTTTGAAAGTCTGTGCGGACACCCTCGTCAGGCCAAGTGTGGTTGCCACACTAGAGATGCAAAAAGGGAAAGTTAAGTCTGCACATTTATTTAATATTTTTCACACAAATGAGTAGATTAAATTGCAGATTATACCTGGTGATTTTAGGCAAAGTGACCAGCTTCCCAGCTTTCACTGCCGCATTGAGGCTGTGTGCTCCCAGGGTTTCCATGGCTACAATGGGCACGTCAGCCCAGTCGGCACGACGCAGCCCCTCCACCACTCCGTTCAGCAGGCCTCCGCCTCCGACCGACAACACTATGGCTCCCGGCTTCTCCTTTAGGTCTTGCTCCAGCTCCTTCACCAGAGACGTGTGGCCCTCCCTGCACACACAAACCCAGCCCTACTCGGTCAGATGCGTTACATTTAATTCACTTTTAGTGTTTCAGTAGGAAACAGTTTGATTTTGTTCCTTCTCGTTTCAATAATTGATCTTCTTTGAAATGCTGGTCAATGTCAATACGAGACCTTAGTGGTGTTAGTAATGAGCAGCCTGCGCCGTGGCGTACCTGATTTATCATGACAGTTCCTCAAAGTTAGGCCTGTGATAAGATACCATGCATCTGACACAACCCCTCATCCAGGATGAATGACAGCACGATAAGCGGCACTATCAGCAAGTTGCACATCCTAAAACAATTTCATTTGGAGAGAAGAATCCGTCTCATCGCGTCTTTGTCTCTTATCTCCTCGTGTCAGATGTATTACTATGTGGGAATTTCTGCTCAGTGCAAATAGTTAATTGCGTTATGTCACAATCCCTGAAGGACAGCCATGCAGAGATTGTCTCACCAGATGAGGGGATCATCAAAGGGGGAGATGAATATCCAGCTGGGGTTATTTGCCACCAGCTGCTCTCCGTATTCAATGCTTTCATTCAGAGCCTGAAAGAGACAAGCCGCAACTTAATGTCCTCTGATGAAATCATTTGGTATTCACACGCACGATTAAACCACAATCCAGCGGTACATGCGTCTCTTTATGCTTGTGGTGGATGTAAGGATTGTTAGTAAACAATCCATAACATGGACCCACCTTGCCGTGGATAACCACAGTGGCGCCTTCGTCCCTCAGCCTCTCCACCGTTGGGTTGGGAGTGACACTTGGAACTACGATGGTCGCAGGCACCCCGAGCTGACGGGCGGAATAGGCCGCTGCCATGCCAGCGTTTCCTCCTGTTGAGAGCAACGACGCAAACGATTTACCCACCGAATCACATCAACACAGTCAAAGACACATCAGGCATTGTTTTTTATTTTTTTCCATTCCTTTTTACCTGAACAGCAGACAAACCGCTCACATCCTTGCTCAGCCCGCTGAGGAGGTAAAAAAAACACACACACATGGCAGTCACCAAGGGTACCAACACGTCATCAAAGCGGTTCATCCACACCACAGGAGAAAACCCATCCTCCCAGGGCACAGGAGAATCACTCACCGTTTTGCAGAGGTGTCCAATGCCCCGGATCTTAAAGGACCCCGTAGGCTGGGATGAATCCAGCTTGAGGTAAACAGGGGTCCCAGCTACTTTAGTCAGGGGAAGGCTCTGCCTCACTGGAGTGGCCACATGAAGAGGCTGTTGGCTTTTCATCTCACTGTGGAACAAACCAGCAGAGGCACAGGCCAAGTAATTCAATACATCAATGTGTTTTTTAAAGATTATTCGCAAAACTAAAAAATAAAGTAAAAAGATCGCATTCGATAATGCTTCAATTTACCGGTCTCTGGTGGATGGAAAGATAGCAAGCTGATCCCAAAACTTTCTTCGTAACTGTACACGGGCATCTTTCGTTGCTTTATACCCACTCGAGCTGTGGGCTTGGCAAAGGAGGCCCACTTTCTGACCAATCAGCGCGAGGCATGAGGCGGACCCTCCCAGGGGCGAAGAGGACTGCACGCTGAGAATGAAACAAAACGTGTTTTGACATCAACAGTTTTACGGTAAGGTGTAGAAACTGAGATATGTGAGCCGTCCTGGATGCAAAATGCACTGCAAAAAAATCCATAATCTGCTGACAGAAAAAAAGAAGGCATACTTTAGACATCATTTATTTCACCTTCTGCTCGCATCCTTTCGGGCATCCCGTGACGTAACAGCCCGCTGTCCTCCGCCTGTCCCTTTCCCCTCTAAAGGACTCGCGCGCCCCGGTTGGCATTACCTAAAGAGTCGCGACTATTTCGGCTCTGATGGACTCCGAGGACCAAAAGCGGGGAGCGCGCGGCAGCCTCCGTGTGGACGGTTCAAACCTGAACGATCCGGTGTGGTGGTGTTTGTGGGCTGCTGTCTCAGGATGGCAGGGCGTTCATGTGAGCTTTCTCAGCAGGGCAGCGTCTGCAAATAAATGCAAATAAATCAAATGTAAACTAAAAGTGAATTTCAGGTTACAAATATGATTTATTTGTAGGCCTCCTGACTTGAGTATTTACATTTTACACATACTTTTTTTATTATTGTAATGTTTACATTTGTAATCCATTAAATTCACATGGGTCAGTTATTTTAAATAAAAAAATGGAAATATTATTATCATATGTACTCGTACTGAGGAATGAATACTATAAATACTGTACAAAGCACCAACAACATCAAAATAAATTAGAAATAATTTTGTTATTCTAAAAACAAACCATTGGCATTATATGTTGTAAGCAAGGATTTCTTGACTTATAAGAGACTCTACATTGCAGCGCTTCTTCTGCCACAGCATGTGGGTCAGACTGTCAAACAAGGTCAAATGTCATTTGATAAACAACCTACAACTTAAGAACACTGCCCTGATTTCAAAAACATTGATATGCATGTTTAATCTGTGTCATGAAAAACCAACTTTGGTTTTAGTGGCCATGATAGAGAAAAATAGAGGAGTATAATATGAGTGTGACAGGGCCAGCAAGAAGTGCTTGTATTTATATTTTGGATGGAGTGAAAATTAGACCAAATAAAGGAGATTCTCAATAACCTGCAATTTTATTAATTGTTGAATTTCTTCAAGTATAAAGCTTGCATGTCTGTAGCAAGACAGAAAAGTAAGTCTTACATTAAAGACTTATGGTCTTTAACGTGGACAGGAGCACAGTGGGTCAGTGGTCAAGATCGTAAATACTTGTTTGCTAAAAATGGCCTTGATCTTTGCCCTTTTCTGCGCTGAGATTTTTTATACCAGAATTTGATCGTATTACTTGGTGGATGCCAAAAAGCCCAGTCTGCAAGAAAATCAAAAACAGAGCTTTATATAAAAAGTAAAAAATAAGACTTTTTTCTTTGCACCAATGCGTCGAAAAATCAGAGAAAACACAAAAGCTTCTTCCATGTCATTGTAATTATATTTTGTAAAAAATTCCATTGCATGATTCTAAAGAGTTCAACACCTTTTGTATTCCAAACATTTAAATCATTCACAGTAGGGAGGAATCATTTAACACTTAAATAACTGTCAACAACAGTCCTCCCATTATGTTTTTTAGAGTTTTTAAGAAATCAAGAATTTTTAGACTTTTTTCTGTAATTCATGGTATATGTGAAAAAATTATTATAAATTATTTTTCACAGCGGATATTTTGCCTTTTCCGAGGCGGAGAGCACAGGTTCAGCCTATTGCAATAATAAGGTCCCATTTAACTTCCATGACAGCACACATGCACAATACATCAAGGAAAAAGGCCACTCTGAAGGATTGTTACCCCACCTACTGGAGCAGAGCTGCAAATACTTCATTTCTCATCAGGCGGATTGCTGTTGCACTAGTCGGCCTCATATGGTTTTTATTAAAAATACTTTTTGCTTATTACCTGCAGGGTTGGTCAGCAAAGAGGCTCCCAATTCTTTATTTCCCTTGTCAACAGTGTTTTAGTTAAAAATCTAGAAAAAATGGAAATAGAAAAAAAGCCCAACATTTGGAAGTTGTGTTTCGGTTTGATCATTACATCGTTAAAGCAGTTCTGTTATTGAGTTGTGCAAACAAACATGGCCTCCTCTCTAAAGTACATTTAAGATGGGGTTTAATCCAGATCCCAAAAACTCTGGAGTCTCTTCAGCTGGCTCTTCTTGACTTCCACGGGTGGAACATCCACAGGTGACCTGTCAGTGGCCAGCCAGTCCTCAGCTGGACTGGCAGCACTAAGGCTGACAGCCGGTTCCTCTTAAGCTGAAGCCGAAGAATTTATAACACCAGCAGCTGCTAGTCAATCGTTTGGAGGCATTTTTGTGATGACGTGAGGCCATGAGGCCATGACGTGTGGGTGGTGGTGAGAAGGAGGTTCCTTTCTGATTCACCGAGGAGCCGACGAGGAGCGGATGAGTATCTGATGAGGATCTGATGAGGATCTGTGGAATCCTTCCGTTGGAAAACAAAGATTTTCTTAAAGGACTCATTCACAGCAATTAAAACAAAAACATACATGACGGAATCTGTCAAATATGTATATTCATTAAATAATTGTAACAGTAAGCTTAATGACTTCCATTGCATCCACAAGATTGAGCTGGATTTGAAATATAGTATTTAGTTGTAGGACATTGCAAAAGAGCTCATATTTCAGCATGTCCTAAATAACATAATGTGTTCATTTTGTGTTCTGCTTTTTGTCAGCTCACTAGTTACTGTATGTTTGGATTGCACGTAGCCAGTAGTACACAGATTAGATTGCTCTGACTCTTGATCACAAACTGGTAAAAGCCCTGCAATGACTCAGGACTCACAGAGTCAAGATGCCATGTGGCATGCCTTCAAAACCAACCCATTGTACTCCTTGACCATCAATTTACGTTTTCTAAATATAGGATAAAACCCATCGTACAGAATTGCAGCAAAATTCAATGTGAGAACTGTAAATATAGAGTTTTATGGCAGATATTCAATATTTGTAATTTCATGATAAGAAGCAAAAATTGTCTTCATTCCAGTGGTAGTTGCTGTCATTAATCCCTGATGCCTGACACACAACTGAAGCTGCTGGATTGAGCAGCCCTTCTCCCTTTTTAACAACGTGACTTGAACGCAGCATCAATTAACTCAGGTGTGTTGAATAACGTGTTGCGGCGAGGGGCCTCCTTTTCTTTCGTCTTCGCTTATCAACGCGAATTCCCTTTGTAAATGGTTAAAAACAGAAAAAGCAAAACATAGTGGTGTATTATCGAGTCAGTCCTTTTTTTTGTCTTCTTTCCCTGACTCAGCCTCCTTACAGACCTTCATGCCTCCCTCTCGGCCCGCACTCAGAAATCCGCTATGGCAACAAGGGGGGAAAAAAAAGACAAGAAAAAAAGGAAAAGAATTGACAACATGGCGCACTTTCCTTGAGAAAAGTTTCTCCTGAACGCCACACAGCGAAAGTCTTTGTGGATCTGGTTTCGCAGTTTGTCGACACTTTCGTGGCTCCCCTTTTTTTTTTTCTTTTTTTTTTTTTGAACACCTCGTGTCGGATAAAATGTCCAGAAGAAGAGCGTGAGGGGATGAGACGCGAGAACCCGTCGCACGAACCCAACGCCGACAGACAGGATGGAGAAGCGAGCCGCTCGGAAAGAAAAGGTAAACACATTCAACAACATCAACAACAACAAAAAACAACAACTTTGTATCCTCGTGCGAGCGGACGTTTATGTTCGTTGTGGGAATTTTTTTTGCTTTCCGCCGTAAAGTCTCTTTTTCACCTCGCGTCCTGTGCAGGAAATACCAAATGACCATTACTGGGGAAACCTCGAAAAAGACTTGAATCGATTTTCCAGTCCATGCATACTGCTGCACGAAGGACCAAGAGCAACAGCCAAAATAAATGTGATTTAAAATATCAACAGAAGGTCATGCGCGTTACACAATTGACTAAACTACGCGTAATTCGTTTTTGTTGTTGTTGCATGAACGCTAGAAGCACGGGGCCGTTAGGTGTGTGTGTGTGTCTGTGTGTGTGTGTGCGTGTGCGCGCGCGCGTGTTGCCATACGTAAATCCAATTACCCGACGTCACCGTAGATACATGCGTTGCAGCTATAACTTCTATTTGCGTTCGAGGAGGTGAGTCAGTCTCTTCCTCCCTTGTGATTTTGGGCGGTGGGGTGTCCCCTGTATTGGTGTAGGTTCTCATTATCGCTCACTCTCCACCCTTCCTGCCCACATCCAGCCAGCGAACTCCCTCTGAACAGATCCCTTCTCTGTGCCCTTCTAATCACGGATCAACTCTGAGCAGTTTTTCAGCTTGAAGGGAAAACCCACTGCGGCCCTAGAAGAGAACATTTCTAACAATGTATATACCCTTTTATACTTTCCAAAGACATTTTTAGAGAGTAAGTCTGTAATCCAAGCGTGTGTGACAGTGCCGTCATAAACACTTGAAAACCTCTGGTCTGCATGTTGCTGCAAGAATTTACCAATCAGCAGTTGCTGAATTGCCTTTTAGAGGTATGACACACTCAATGTTTTAAAATGCAGCTAAAGCAAAGCAGGAAGTAATTTCCTTCCATGTTGTCACGTGATGGTAGATATTATTCCCTGGTTATAAAGCAGGGACGAACACAAAATAGGCAACAGATGAAGGTTGAAGAGTGCAAGAAAGAAACTGGTCAGTGCTGCAAATGTGGCTTGATTTTGAATCTGCTTGATCCCCAAAGCCTTCATGTGCTACATCTACTCCCCGGGCCTCTGGAAGTAATTACCATGCCTGCCCTATCCCAGAATTCAGTCTGGGGAGGTGTGGTGGTAAGGAGTTAAAATCCAAGCTGGCCTTTTTCAAAAACTGTGTTATTGTTCAGTAATACACAGCAAACTGCTCCTGTTAAACGGATACAACACTGGTTGACTTCATCAACGAGACGGTTGGTTGGTTGCAGCAGCTACAGCAAGACAGTGATGCAACCACATTGTCCGCCTGCCAATATGTTCACGGGTGATTGGAAACAATCGATTCAATCCCTCATTTATGCCGATAAGGCACGTATTATCTTGTGGTTGGAGATGCATCACCACGATGAAGATGCTTTTATTACTCGGGTGGAACTTTAAGCCATTGTTGTGTTTCTAAACCGCTGTATAGAAGAACATCAACAAGTGAAATGCTGTGAACATCATATTAAATATGGGCCTTATTTTGAAAGAAGATTGTGAAAGCTAAAACGTCATGTGCTACACACCCTGGCCTTGCTGGATCTGCTCTTTACAGACATCGATGAGATCATTGAATACAACGACTTTTTGTATGTCAGTGCATTACATGTGCTTCACAGATGTGTGCAGGTCTTTCAGAGGTCAAAAGGGAGAGAAGAAAATCCTCAATCTCACAAGAGAAAAAAAAAAGTTACTAAAATAAAAGATAACATATAATATGGATTATTTTGGAAACCTGTATTTTGATTTTAGGTCATTTTATGTTGAAATTTACCACAAAAGCTAAATTAATTAATCAGTTCTTAATTTTCACATTATCTCAATGATTATATTAACAATAATCAATATGATATTAACATGAAATTAGCTATTATTACTGTTCCTTAAAACCTGTCAGTCAATTATCACATGGGTCTAAAGTATATAATTTGATTGCAGCAGTGGGAGAAGATCAGTTTATCTGGCGAGAGACCTCCTTTTTTCATAGAAAAACATAGATGTTCCTTAACATTTTACCGTCACATTCCAACGACCTCATATTCAATTTGTTATTGATTGCCTTCCTGGAGTGCATTCCTGTTGGGCTAACTCTAGCTCTCCTGTCCATCTCCCCAGTTTTCCATCTTTGGTTCTCGGGCAGCGGGCCGACCGATGAGATGCGTTTCTGGAGACCGAGGGGGCAGGTCCGGCCTCAGCAAAGCCGAGTTCATGGAGAGAGTGCAGCAGAGCAATGAGGCGTGTCAGCGGGGGGACTTTCAGGCGGCCGTTCATTTGTACACCAGCGCCTTGCAAGCTGACCCACAGAACTGCATCCTCTATAGCAACCGATCGGCGGCGCGCCTCAAACTGGGACAACACCAGGCGGCACTGGATGACGCCGAAAAAGCTTGCGAGCTCAATCCCAAGTGGCCAAAGGTGAGTGCGCCTCCGTTGCTCATCCTCGGCATGCCAGTGTGGTTTTACTCACTGGGAATCTCCTTCCATTCCACTCGCACGCTCACTCCTCCGCTGGCTGCTGATCAGCACAAAGTTTAGTGGGGTCTTGTCTTTGATCTTGTCCAGGCCATAGTTGCGATAGATTTCACATTAGTCAGCCACAGAGCTCACTGGGAGACCAATTCCTCTCTGATGGAAACGCATTGATTTTATGATTTAGTGTGGAGAGATACTTTTGTCTTTCAATGGAGAGATTGATGATAATGTGGTAGAGTCTTAACCAATGATGCATCATCGGCGACTTCTTCTTTGATCTAAGGTTGTGCGTCTCCAGACCTTCAGGTAGGTTCCCTCCCCTGTCAAATGTGGCACTGCGGTGACTGCTGAAACCTTCTAATCACACAGAGATCGTTGTGTGCTTGCTGCATTGTCCCTTGTTTAATGTAGCTTTTCATGGTATTGTTAGGAATATACAGTTGCTGTTTATCTGTCGTTTTTTGGATGCTTCTCTGTGCGGTCCTTGCTTCATGTCCTTTGCTATGACTGCTACGACTATAGTCTCCCCTCCACGCTGGGGCTTCTTCCTTTGGATCATCTTGGTATTACCAACTCCTTTTTTTATTCGGGAGAAATTTCATAACCCTTTGTAAACTATATTTTTGCAAACTGCTGCACAAAATTGTTTTCCTTTCTCCTCTTCATTTACTATTCAAGTACAATGAACATCTTTGTGGTCTGACTGGGGGATGCTTGGCTTAATCTAGGCCGTGTAGCTCTGCTTATTCTTGGATTTACAGCCTGACAGCTCTGACTCTCATGCCGATGTTTCTGTTCGCAGCATTGATGCGGATGTGCAGCCCGACCCTTGTTTTACTTTGCAAAGTGAGACAAAGGGTTTAATATGTCTGTGGTGTTGACAACTATTTAGAGGGATGCCTGTTCATGTTTTAAAATAGGTTTCTTGTATTACCACTAGGGGGCGGTCTTGTCAAACAGGAAGAATGGTAAATGTCTGGAGCCAGTGCAGGACAGAAAGACATTCAGGAAATTCCATTTCCAATATGGTTATTTTAAATTCTATGGGTTGAAGGAAATGTTTATCATGACTGTCACATACATTCAGAAAGGTTCTTAAATGTGTATCAATCCAGGCACAGTGGAGAAAATCTTACTACTTGATTAATGTACAGATGGAGACCAAGGTCATAAAAAAATAAATTTTCCATTTCTAAAAAGAATCTAATGCATCAAAAAACAAAATGATTACCACTCACGCGTTATGTTGGTGCTGCCTCAAAGGACTGATTGGTAATGGCACTCTCGTCCTCAGGAAAAGAGATTTGGCGTTTTACAGTCCGGCTGCTACGCCTAGATGTTTGATGAAGGATCAGGGATTAAATCACAGAAATGTGCCGGGATTCAGATCCCGCGTGTGTACGTAATATCATCAATCATTCCCCCCTATGACCGCACTTCAGGATTGGCCCGTCAAACAGTGACGGGCGCGGTTTTGCCGCCCCAAGCACCGGCGAGCGGCCCACCCTCCTGAAGCCCACCGCCAGCCTGTGAAGGAACCCCTTATCTAATCTGTCAGCGGTGCCTGCTGTAAGTGCCAGAAAACACATTCTGAAAGAAGAAAGAAAATGTGCGGTTTAATGACCCGCGACAGCTTTAGGCTCTTTGTCCCTCACCCTTTTACTGAACATCAAAAAGCTTAAATGAGAACAAAATAGGGTGTCATTTCATAGACACGTGCATGTCTGTTCACATTTAGTCAGCGTGAGGTTGTCTGGAAAGAAAAACGATGACAATACACGTGTTTAATCAAGCTGCTTTTTCACGATTCATTTTGCAGTACAAAAGGAACCGCAGCAAACTAGGAAACTTTAGCAAACATCTTCACGTAGGTGTCTGTGTGGGATTGAAAGGATTTTGGCTTCTACTCCAAGGGAGTGTTTTGTGATTCTGTGTGGCAACGCAAGTGTTTTCAGGCGTGCACCAGTGACTAAGAGGACAATACCCTGTCTAGATGGATTCCCTGTCTCTTCTACGGCTCCATCTGGTCCCTCCCTCTCAACATGGCTGTTCCAGTGACATGTTGAGCAAACAGCCCCTTCTGCTATCGTTCCCCTTCTCCTCCGTGCACGCTGACAGGAGGGCTCCCAGGAAACCTACAAACCACCATCTCTGCCGTGTCAGGGGAGCTGTCGCTGTCATTTGCATATCTTCTGATAAAAGGTTAGGATTGTGCCTATCCATGGGGTTCTGTCCCCTCAAGTGTTGTTCCTGGCTGACACCCTCTCATAATGCTGGTGGAAACCCATGGAGCCTTGCTTACGAGATGAGGCTATAAAACATTTTTCAGGTGTCTGCTCACTTCAACAGATTGTTTTTTCTATTTCCCCAACATAAAAATGTCCATTTACAAGCCAGAAGAGGTGCCTTGAGTGTTTGCATCGGAAAAGGTCATGCTATGTGCAGCGCTGAAAGGTGACTTTAATTACAGCGGCAGAATATCTAGTGATTATGTAGGAACGGATGCTGACACCCCGATGTGGCACAGAGCTTCTTTTTCTGCAGTGATAGGTTATGACATTGGCTTTTGCGATGCACTGTGGAAAAAGAAGGAAAATAATTGTCCGATTTGAGGAGCTCATCCGTTGCCTCAGCGGCGTTCTGCTTTTCATGTGGATGAAAAACCAATGGGGCGTAATGCTCCCCTGTTGGTATGACAATCCGTTAAACCAGCTCTCATCTGATCTCGGTGTGTGTGAGGAACTAAGAACTGGCTTTTGATCTCACGTGGAGGCTGGTTATAGCTCTTCTTGCTTTCCGTAGCACCATCTAAAACATTTATTTGATAGCACCTCTGTGACCTTTGCTTTTATGTTGATACGTGATGAAAGAACTGAATACATGCTGAATAACGAACTGATATCCTTACGTTTTTTTAACATTTTTTTATTAAGACTCCCAAAAACGTAAAGAAATGTGTTTTCTTTCCTGTGCAGTTCTGGATTTGATTCAGTTCATCTGTTAGTGAAAACTTATCAAAATCTAAATAAAAAAATCTTGATCTATGTATAATTGGGCCAAGGTACATTGAGGAATTGTGTCTAGAGCTTTGAATGGTATTGTAGATGTCAATGGTAATTTAGAATATCTCTTTATGCATATTTATGATTAGTAGGATTTGATTTGAAAGAACTCTAGCTTACATTAATGTGCATATCCACCAGTAGTTTGTAATAAACAGTTTTAAATTATGCATGACTTTAGATAGTCATGAGAATACTAAAGTGTCTTATGCAGAAAAAGTTGCTCACCAAGTAGCATTCTCAAATCGGAGGAGTTCCTTCCTGCAAATCTTAGCGTTACAGTGAAAAATGGGGCACTGGGGCTCATCTACAACGGCACTTCCATCTGGATATTTCGTCGTAAAAGAGGGATCTTTGGGGATTTGTAATTATCAGAATGACTTGCTGATTATGTTCAGAAAAGGCATCAAAAAAATGTAGTGTTGAGGGTGGCGTAGGAGAGTAGCTCCATATATTGTGAACATATCAATTACATTCCCAACAAATATTGCTGGATAGAGAAAAAATGAATCGATGTGTTGGAAATTTAGTTTTCCTGAGTTTTTGTTTTCTGCCACATGCATTTTGGGTGATCATTGGCTTGACCTTTTCAAGCTGCTCAACAGTGGCCTTCAGTCGTTAAACATTTCTGGGACCACGTCGATCAAGACGTGCACGTGCTGACGTCATTGTATGCCTGCTGGCTGGCCCCCGCTGTCGCCAACTCAAAATCTGCTGTGTTTATGCCGTAGTTTTGTTTCCGTTCGTTTTAAGCTACAGGCGCCCACGCTGTTGATTCTGAAGGCCTACGGGCAGATTTATTGCACCCTGGCAACACGTGATGACTGAAATGATTGGATAAAAGCTTTAATTAAAGGCCAGCCCTTCGAATCTCGACCTGAGGCTGGAGGCAGCTCAACCAAGAAGGAAAGTCAGAAATGAAGAGAATTTTTTTATTAAATATATTAAATTTATATTGTGATGATGTTTAGACCAGCGGAGAAAGCCTTGCTGACCCCGACCGCCTGCCACTGGCGTTTTTATGTAGGAGGTTGTTACGGATATGCACTTATTATGGCAGTTGGCCTTCCTGCTGTCTGTGTTTGTGAAGATGTGTGTTTGCTGAGGGTTAGAATAAGGTCTTTCCTCCCCCAGTTTCCCCACTGCTGTTTTCCACTGCAGCCCCAGATCTCACCATGGAGAAAGTAGAGTCATGCGCCACTAATGAGAGGGTTCCGTTTTTCTTCTGCCCAGCCGAGGCTTGAACTAATGAACAAATCAAATGAATGGCATGTAATTATAGGCCAGAGAGAGCGGGATGGACAGAGGCTTGGCGCTAGCGGGCACAAACCTGAAATTATTTGTCTGGAAAATCTGTGAAATGAACGGGAGCAGTTAAATTCTGTATTTTCCCTTTGCAAAGCAGCACTGCACACATGCAGTGGCCATAATGGAGGGAAAGTGACCACACACACACACAAACACACACACACACATCTGCTGTTTTGATTGTTTTTAATGAAGATGAGATGAAGGAGGACACTTCTTTCTTTGACTACCCTATTCAAGCATTTTGTAACCCATGTGGTAGTATTCAGTAACACGCAACATAAAGGTATTTAAACTACTGCATTCTCCTGAAAATGAGCGATGCAATCTTTACTCCAAATCCTGTCTCCTGCTTTCAGTGTAATAACTATCTCAAAATGAAACGCATCAACATCCAATGAGTAATACCTCTCCGGCATAACACACCTCATGCCAGTAATATGACTGATAGAATTTATATCCAGATTTCTTTTCTTTTGTCCTCTAACTTAATAATCTGTTGATGTGTTCAGTATTTGTTTTTCATTCTATTTGGAACGGCTGATTCCAAATCCTGCTTGCCCGGATCGCTATGATGGTGGCCAAGTGGTTTTCCTCTTTGCCACCCAGGCGCCCTCCAAATTATAGTGTTGAGTAAAATGTTATCTGCTTTCAAGAAACACCAGGCGCGCGCACACACACACACACACACACACACACACACTCCACAGTAGAAAAAATAACTGGCCTGTCTTTTCTTTTTTACACCAATCATAAGCACAATGTACAATATCTATCTTTGTTGCTTTTCTGGATCCCGCAAAGAAATGAGAACATAAAAGTCAAGGTTTGATATGCATGTGTGATGACCTCCCTCTCACGCCAGAGCTGTGTGTGCACTCTGTCCCGGGGGCAAGGATGACTCAGAGCAGCTGGGTGCTGATGTCAGTATAATGTGTAAAATCTATCAACACCCCGTCAAACACCTACTGATCAGCTCACACAGATAATCTAATATTTGTTTGTGCATGTATGGCTAAAATTGTATTTAACTTTTTTAATATATATATATATATATATATACACTTTCAATTCAGAGAATTCAATGCAGTGAGCTCTCTGTCCCTAAGGAAATACAACGTGTTAAAGCCTAGGTAAGCACCTCAAACCAGAAACTTTCAGTCATGTTAAGAGAATGTCTGCACACACTCTGAATACCTTTTCCCTCCGGGTACTTCAATTGATTACCAGCTTAATAGCTTTTTGCTTGCAATTACATTGCAACAAATGTCAAAAGGCATCGAGAAAGCCAACTCATTGGCATGCTCATGGCATAAAGGCCTGCTGCTGATAGTGGATCAGCTTTACAAGGCCTAGCACATAACCTCTTAGGATACACTAATGCCCTTTTTTTCTTCCTTTAAGGGGTTCA
The DNA here is from genome assembly GCF_949316345.1 of Pungitius pungitius. Classification (NCBI taxonomy): domain Eukaryota; kingdom Metazoa; phylum Chordata; class Actinopteri; order Perciformes; family Gasterosteidae; genus Pungitius; species Pungitius pungitius. Next base: position 15,648,831 of record NC_084904.1, on the reverse strand, counting down.
CATAGTTGTTGGCCTCGTATTGTGATGGCCCCTCCCATCAGGGAATTTTGCGAGGCTTTGGTCCCAGGACCTGGGTGTCTCCAGAATTAGCACAGCCTTCCTCAGCTGCAGGGACAAAGCGATCCCATTGGGGAAGTAGGGGAAAGCATAGAGGAACCCGCTCTATGGGGTTGTAAGCCCATCAGTAGACTGCATGAGAAAGATGAATTGCAGAGCTGAGCGTTTTTCCTCGCTCTGATCCGCATTCTGAGCCCGTTATCTTCCCCATAGAACTTCAGGTTCCAGCTCACTCATTTATCATCAGCTGTGATGGCTACAAACTATTATTACTCGGATAAAAAAAAGGACGGGTCACGCTGGCTAAGCGTAATATCACAGACGTATTAGTATATGTTTCCCATCTTTTAGGAGGTGCAAGGCTCGGCCTATTGTAACGCCTTCATGGAAAGTGTTCCTCTCTGAGCTTGTGGTCTGTTTCATACGGCACCGATATATGATGTAACCTCCTTCCCAGAATGAGTCATATGCCCTAGTTCCTCCCAGAGAAATACTTTGGTAGGGATAAAGGTGCCACTAATTATTTTTTCAGGTGGTTCAGAAGCATTTTTGTATTTTTCTCAATGATGGTGAACAGCAGCTGGGATTGGCGGGTCATTCGCTGTGAAGTCCAAAAATAGAATCAAAACTAAATACTCAAATGTCTTCACAAACTCCTGAAGCCTAAGCTTCTGTGCAGTTTATTATTTTGTTGTGCTATGAAAGTTGCTCCTTAGCGACCTGTAACTTTGCTTAACGTATTGTGCTAAAGAAGCATCAATGCAGATATTGGTCCGATCCTAAGTCGAATAGTTGCAACAGTTATTGGTGAGTGTATGCTAATCTGGTATTGGACGCCCTTGTATCAATAAAAAACAATTCAGTACATGTTCATGTATGTATCTATTTATTGTGCTTTGTTTTACAAACTGTAATGTTAAAGTCCAGCCTGTTGCAGTACACGTAGAAAAACAAACCATTGAACCATACAGCTTTATGAATGAATCATTGATTTCGGTACTCTGTATTGGCCATTCGGCAAAAATTCAGGTATTGGTATCAGGACTGAAAAAATGATCCTCGCCTTCCTTTTATTAATTAAATATTCATATGGGGGGATGACGCATTGTTCTCCAACAACTTAAATATTCAACGATATCATTCATCATAATTGCAAATAGAAACAGGTCACATACTTCTCAAATGTACACATCAGTAAAAGACATCATTACAAACTGATAGAGCATATTTGTTCAATAATATTTCACTTAAAATCTGTCACTGTTTCATTTGTAAGCGTTCAATTTATGCATCAGTAAAAAAAAAAGGTCCTATTTGTCAGTGCTGCTCATGTGGAACCAGAACATGAAATGTAATCAAGCTTTAGTTCGAGTATGACCTAATTTCTTCTGTTAGGTGAATGCTGCATGGTCACGATTTTTCTATAATTACTGACTTAAGTGGCATGTTGTAAATGATTAATGGTAGATGATTTCTAATACACAATGGCAGATTGCAAAGTAGTCAGCAACAAATAATGCAATATTATGTTGACTTTCTTCTGTGATGATATCAGATTTTTCCCTAAAGCGGTTAGTTAGTAGGACTATTTAAGATTTAAATCCAGCCCATATGAAGATGGATCATTTTTTGGTTTTTAATGTCTTGTGTGTAATGGCCTCCAGACTAATTCATTTTTCTGAAGTGCTCCTTCTAGCTCTCAAGCAGCTATATTACTCACTTGTGTCAGGTTATTACAATTAGCTGTTTAAGTGCCTGCACAGTTGTGTCTTACCTAGATACTTCCTTCTAATTCTGTCCCTCCATAATGAGCTTTACAGGGAAATGCACCAGCAACAACAGCTGCAGCGACATGCAAAGGCCCAGGGAGATGTATTCGCTAAAGAAACATGAATGCAGGTGGAGTATTTATGTGTGCCAAGCTGACAAATGACTCAGATGGTTATGGGTACAATCTTGATATTTGACCAAGAAAACATAAACATCTGCTCAGAAGCACAATGAGCCGTCTTTGCGTTTGATTTTAGCTCCTGCACGTTCCCTCAATGAGGCTGTTCCATTTTGAATTTGACTATGCAAACATTGGTGCTTTGTTCTTTTTAGTTGATACTTCCCTGTTCAACTGTCTTGCTGTGAGGGGGATTGTGCTGGTGGGATTGTCAACATTATCTCACCAGAATGTTTCTCAAAACATTCCTTGGAGGGTCTTGACAATTGTTATTTACTGCACAGGTATGTATAACAAACCTGGCGACCCAAGTAGGGGAGAGACCCTGCATCGTGAATCACATGTAAAGGACAATGTGTCATGTTTCAAATGTTAGTGTAACATTAAACCAGACCATGACATCTTACCTAACGAAGTAGTTTTGCAAGGCAAAAAACGTTAATTTTAGTTTTTTTTCTCAGCTTCTATTTCCCTGTCACACACAAACACATGACAGTACAATGTCTGTTACGTGTTTGTGGTGGAGGACTCAAGCAAAGACAAGGACAGGAGAACAAGATGATGAAATAACACTGATTTTATTTCTCAAAGAATCAACATAAGAAGGCCGAGAGGTACACAAGCTTCACACACAACAACTCACAAGAACAAGTACGCACAAGGTTAGGACCTTTTTGGATGTGCGTGAAATGCTTTTTGTCTTTGGAACTGGTAGTTCTGCTTCACCCTTATTTTGTCAACTTGAGTCTCCGGTACTTGTTCCCCGACTTCCCCCACACTCACCTGCTCCCAGAGAGCAAATGTTTGCAAGTGTCTCCTATTGTGCTGCTTTTCATGTGGGTTTTTGACATTGCTGCTCCTAAGCATAGCAGCGTGACAATTTTGGCATTGCTCGAATCCGCCTCCCTGCAACCGACAATTATGCCTCTCTCAAGGCCTGTCCATGGTCGTGACTTGGGGCCGCTTTTGTTAAGCCATTCATATGCAAAAGAAATGATGGAGTTGCAGACGTTGTTCTAGGCACTCGTTTGCATGGCGATGTATATGCAAATGAGTGGTACCACTCTGACTGAAGGGGCATGGTTTGTATTTGCTCTGTAGACCTTTTATGCCAGATCAAGTCCTTCCTAAGAGCGGGGGAAAAGACTGAATTGGATTAAATGACACAATTTAAATTTTACTTTTGTTTTCTGGTCTTGATCTTGTATACTTTTCCATTTATGTTATTCACATTTGTTTTTATGTACACTTGCTGGTTCACACAGTTCTCTCCACGGTCCAGGCTACCCAAATTACAATCAACATTTTTAACTCTGTTGCCAGCAAATAAAAAAACAAATGCTCAGCTGGCTTCGTGTTAATTTGCTATTCCCATGGCAGCCCAAACAACGGTATTAAGTACAGCGAACACGATGAAGGTCCAATCCTCATCTCTAATGATTGTCCAATCACCCTGTGCAACCACACTTGGACCACTGCCTACCACTTCATTCAGTGCAACCTCTCCTAAATTGCTTTTCTGACTTAAATGTCTACTTTTCCTTTGTTTGTGCGTCATCAAATAAAACTGAAGTTTAAACCAGAAAACATATTTAATATTAATGCTGAACAAGAGATGGGAAGAATTTGAGGCACATCTTGCAAAAGTATTAGAAGTTAATAGATTGTTAAATTAAAAATGTGACTGATGGCAATACATTTTTTCTACATTCCAAAATCCATGGAAATTATAGCGATCAAGGTTTCAGCTGCTTGTTTGCATAATAAAGCTTCGGACAAGATTTCCATACAAATGCTGTGTAAATATTTCTGATGGCGGGATGTATTCCACAAATGTCCCCAAAATTGCCTCCGTTATAAACATCCCGTTTTTTGGTTGTTCGCACGGCCCTTCCAATCTCTCGAACGGGTTACCTCATCTTTTTACTCTTCTCCCATGATGATGGGTCACTTCTGTTGAGTGGAGAGCACGGCCGTCCTTTTAATCAGACGAATGGCCTTTCGAATCCCCTCATCCGCATGTTGGTGTGTCTTTGGGCAAGAAACTCAACCGCGACGTGGCTCCCGTAGTCGTGACTACGGCGTTTGAATGGTGTGAATGTCTCGCTGCTAATGGGCAGGTACCACTCTGTGTGTGTGTGTGTGTGTGTGTGTGTGTGGTAGCTCCGCTCATCAATGTATGAGTGCGTGTTAATGGGGGAATGACAACGTGCAGTGTAACAGTGCTTTGAGTAAGCGGCAGACTAGAAACGCGCTTTGTGCTTTAATAGACTGTGACTTAGTAATGTAGTTATTTTTCATCATGTTACCTCAATTCCAAAATGGCTACTCATGGCTGAACAAAATGCAAATTTAAGCATCACTTCCAGGAAATCAACAATTGTCTCAACACGTGCGTGTCGGTGTGGAACTGCCATGCGTGGGAGGAATTATTATTATTTTTTATTCCAGATTAATTTTTGCAGAGGGAGCTGTTATAATGGTACGAGAAACAATTGTTGCAATGTTTCCCCACTGGACCACAAGAGCAGCTGGTGAGTCAACAGTCAACAATTACATTGACAATCCAAAGATGATGTCACACCAAACGCTACTGTACTTTAAATCTTAGTAGAAATGACATGATTGTAACAATCATCCGTTGGAGGATGATGAACATCAATTATATCCTCTCACATCTGGACAGGTGTCATCCAGTAGGCGCTGCACAGCGTGAAATCAAACCCTCGTATAACGTCCATAGGAACTTTTACCGTTCCGTTTGCAGGCTCGGTCTGTTCCTGTCTATATTAAAGTACTAAGGCCTATCACCCACCAGCAGGGGCATACCTTGTTTCCATGGTCTACACACTTTAATATAAATCATTATTTTGTGCTCACTAAGGCATCTGTTGAAGCACATGGACATTCTTCTGGGATTTATATAGATTTCAGTCATTCAGTGACAACTTAATTTAGTAGACTGCAGGACTAAACGTGTCAAATTAAACTAGGAGAATCGTTGCATCAATAATTGGGGGTTTGGTGAGCTCCAGCTTCTGTTTATTATTGATTAATGCCACCTAATTAGCACTTGGCACCTAACTCTGTTAAAATATGTAATATTCAGAAAGACAAGAGAGCTGTAGAAAGAATATTATTAAAATAACATGATTTGCTTGTTCAAGACTTTGTAGATGCCTAATTGGAGTAATATTATCATAGATATGTGCTTGTAATTGTATAAATTGTGAAATCAATCGAATAGATTAACCGATTGTAATGAGTTTGGCATAAAAAAATCTTTGCACAGAAAATTTGCAACCACCAAAATCTTTGTCTAACGAAACAACCCACCCATCAGGTTATTGGAAGGAAACCGGTGCAAAGTACTTATTCTTACACTCAAACACTTTAGCTGGGGGTGGGACACGGAAGGAGTTTTAGCCGCTGCTCTTCCAATCAAATGTTTCCACTCCATTCGACGCAATTACCCCAAGTGAGGTGAAAGCAAGCAAACCTTTTGCTCCTTTTGTGTTTTTGTTTGATTTTAAACGTCCTGTTGTGCATTCAGTTTTTTCTTTTGGTTGGATAACATATGGTACAGTGTTTGACATTGGATTGGCCTTGTATTTCTCTCCTGTCTTACGCCAAAAAACACTTGCGAAACAACCCAAACGAAAAAGTAGGTCAGAGCCTTTCTAGTGCAAACAGACCTTGGGAAATTCATATCTAACAAAAGTAAAAAAAAAAAACTAAAAAACAACAGGAAACCAATTGGGAAGTTTGTCTACAAAGCTCAGAAATGACTTTTTTCATTTACCAGGGTCACAGTTGTAGCTGGAAAAAAATTGTATTTTTCACTCACCCAGACTTGTATAAAGACTATAATGACTCATGTACACAAGATTAAAGAATACTCATGTTTATTTCCATACCTGCTGCTACTTTTCACGTCCATCGCTTCATGAGTTGTTTCTCCAACACACATCTATTGTGTGTCATAACTCGCTATAGGAGATATGAGGAGACTTGTTTGGCTGTCAAGCGTTGCACGTGGATCCTTTTTCAAAGGCCGATACGCTTTAATTGCAAAGTTGCTATTCACCGATCACACTGGAATGTAAAACTATTTATCCGTTATTTTCATATTTTTATAATTCATATTCCTGCCTTTTATGAAGTTTGAAGTTTACAGTTATACAGCCACTGGGCATCGTAATGAAATGTAAATGTATCAAGGATCTGGCTTTTTCTAATTACCTCCACATTTTTCATTGATTCATAAATAGAATGAATTACGCATTTATCCGAAGCATTGGCATGTTTATTTATGATTTAGTCTCCTTACGTCCTCCATACTTCATGTAATTGCATATTTGCATCCTTCTCACCACCACAGCTCTTATTTCCCTGAGCAACACTTACGGCACAACACACACGTTCATGCCACATGGGATTTGACCATTACAAAGTTGGTGGTTACTGTTACACTCTTGGGGTCTGTTTTTGGAAATATTCAGTTTAGATTTCAGGAAAAGTAGGGCGTCTATGATGTATACCTTTTTATAATGTGATTTATCATGCTGCTATTTAAATACCAAGGTTATGTAAAAGCCACTGTGTGTATTATGTGATTTCATTTTTCTGCATTTTCCACGTGTGGGTTTGTGCTTCACTGGATGTCAGTCGTCGGCACGATCGATAACGAAGCACAATTAAACAAGGCTCTCATGTGGATGTTGCAGATCCCTCGAGGGAATTCAAATCTCTTTTGTCGAACACGTTCGATTAATAAATAGGCATGTTGGCCAAATGGGGCGGGAGGAGGGGCAAGGCCGTCTGAAGCTACAAAGCTCTGGTACACGTCTTACAAAATATTTAGCTGTTGCAGAGATCCCAAGTGTTAAGAATGTTCTTTTATCATTTGTAAAGTTTTCGGTTTCTAGCTTCCATTTGCTTTGGCACATTTTAAGAAATAGCTTCTACGCATCTGCTTGTCAGCCTAAAGCATTATTAGCCTTTCTGTTAGAAAATAACTACATAACTGTACATATAAATAACAGCTTTGCCACAGCTAAAAATACATAGTTTTCTGCTAATTTTGGAAGAAATAAAACCGGGATGAAGGCTTTGTCTGCTTTTCTCTCATCGTGAGCGTTGCTGATTGATTCTTGTTAGGAATCGTAACGCTTTGCGCTGCATCTTTATTGCCGCTACTGTGTTCTGGTCAATATCCCGGACCGTTGGGGGCCATCCTACAGAGATGCATCCATAACGGCGAGGGAAATGGTGTGTGTGTGTGTGTGTGTGTGTGCGTTGAGCTGAACCCATGCTGATACGGAAGAACTGATTGCGGTTCGAGTGAGTGAAATACAACAACCACAAGTTAACATGCGAATGTTAGAATGCTATCACATTAAATATGGCGAACATGGTAAACAATATACCTGCTAAATGTCAACAATGTCGATGAGAACATATTTCAGTGCTTGTATTGGCAATAATGCAGCTCCACACCGCACACATACTTGTGGTAATTCTGTTTGGCGTTGCATTTTGACCTCAGGGTCAGAGATATCGGTGTCACTCATGCTGGGGGAGGTTTCGTGTCTTTCTCATTGACCTAATTGGAAATCCGCTAAAACATCTGCATTTCAGTCTTTCTATATCCGCTTCCGCTCTAAGGTGCGGTTACAAGGGTTGGGTAGGATCTGGGTATCACTGTATAGACACATTGTTTGTGTTTTAGAATCTATTACTCCCAGCATAGCTAGAGCATCTGTTATTGGCTGGCCACCTTACCATGGGTACGTCTTGATGGGCTATGCTTTGGCTCAGAAACGTGTGCTATGGCTGTCTCAACCTCTGCTCTGATCCTACGACAGCAGGAAGGCAGGCTAGGTTTCATTCAGCTATAAAAGGAAGGTTTTATTGGATGTGGCAGACTAATAAAGAGTCTCACTTTGGAGTTGGGGTGAGGGGTCAAAGCTGGTGATAAGGGTATAGATGAGAAGGGATGGGATTCTTGTGTGTGCGTGCGTGTATACGAGTGTGGATATTCGTCTTTTGGGCCCAGGCTCATATTCCGCAAATCCTCAGGGGGCAAAGGGGAGAACTGGACTTGGATTAGAGCGCACTAACGCTGTGTCCCTGTCACTCACAGAAGCGTTTCCTGTACTCTGAGAGTCTGGGACAGATGTGAGTAATACAGGAGGCCCAAAGGTAATGAGCACAGTCATCAATGGAAAAAGAAAATTACTCATTTTACTCATCTCATTTTACTCACTGTTGCATAACACACATGGAATGTGAGTCTTCCTGTTTTATGCAGAGAATGTGTGTTGTATAATCTATCCATAAAGTTTAATTTTAGTGGGAGGGACAATGTGTATTACAGCTTGCATGGTGACATATCCAGGTTGCATCGCACTTGTTTTACAGCCATCGACTGCTTGAATTCTGTGTTGATGTTTACGTTGTGCTCATGACATCAGATTTGATACTTGCTTAAGTTGTTATATTGCTTTCAGTGAATCCATTTAGTCAATTGGAAATGGGAAAATATTGTTCTGGGTAAACGACAGAAGGCTGAGTCCTTTGTAAGAAAATGTTAAATAATTGAACTGTAGCAGTAATGTGCAGAAAGCCGAATTCCCTTTGTTTTGATTAACCTTTTGTGCCTGTGTGCACTTATTGTACCGGTTTGATGGAGCTGGAGCACAGAGTGCTTATTAGCTTCATGGCTATGCGACACACATTTTGAATGCCATAGGTGGTAAACTGTAGTGCTTCATGTAGGTGGTGCTACATGTTCCATATCTGCTCCCTGTGGTGTGAATGCTGTTGTTGTTCTGGGGGCTACAGGCATATACGGGGGTTGCACTAATTAGGACCTCTGCTGTTTTGGGCCATTTTCCTTCTCGCAGTTGCTTTGGGGGGCTTTTTTATTAAAAAAGAAAAACTCTCTTTACATGGTCATGCATTATTCACAACACGTGTGTCAAACTCCACCACAAAACTAGCTCCCACTCAGGGCAGTTCAGCAGCATGTAGTCACACACATGAGGGTATATATACACAGTATATCACTACTACAACTGGCTGCCTAGTTACCTTTCATTTATTTTCTTGCTTTTTAATAATAAAATTAAATGTGCCATAATTTGGAGTCTGTATTTATACATGTAATGTCCCTTCACTTTTCTGTGTGCGTGTGTCTCGCCGTCTTCTTATCTGGGCTGTCATGGTCCCATTATTCTACTAGTGAGGTCTCAAAGGGCATGTTTTTCCTTAATAAACAGCTCTCTGTGTTTGTCTAATTTTCCTTATTAAAGTGCAATACGTCTGGTTGCTCTGGAGTATTTGGAGTCCCTAATTTGCCCTGCAGAGACATCGCGATCTGAGGACGAGGGAAAATACAAGGGCCTCATTATTAATGTTTCATGATTTAATCACGCACCCGCTCTAGTTTGCTTATGAAGGGATATGGGTTCTGTGTGTGTTCTTGTTTACCGGTGTGTTGTTTCACGAGCGAAGGCGAGACAGTAGAAGTTCCAGGACAAAGGATAGATTGAAGTGCAATTAAAAATCTTGAGTGTTCATCACATTTGTCAGGCGGATGAAGTCACCTCCCTCTGCCCTAAGTGACACTGAATCAGCATCGGTGGACAATCAATCACCTCGCTGTGGCGGCTTGGTCACTGGGGGGGGCACTCTGAGCAGTTACCTGTTAACACGGCTAATGGAGGACAGTATTTGCATAAGCCTGAGTAAAGAAGGGACTGGGCAGCAGACTCGTTGCACAAATGGAACCATTCATCACAGCTTTGTTTGCCTGTATGCTCCTTCTCATGAACCATTAATGTCCTGCAGAGATTCCAGTGAGCATCATCTCCTCCTTTATCTTACCTGACCTCACTTTGTTTAAGGTGTCACTGCAGCACACTTTAAGTCCGTTTATTATTATTTTTTTCTTTCACAGCTGTGGGGGATTTGGCATCATTTTCCCTCTGTGCCTTTTTTAATGTTAACTGGCTTCTGCGTCTTACCAGAGATGCTCTGAAGCCATTTTCTGAAACCTCCGACAACACAGCAAACTGTGTTATGCAGGTAAGATTTAATGGCACAGGATTAAGGCTAATCAGTAACACCGTAGATATCAGTAACATTTTGATGCTCTACATAAATTAAGGGCATTTTTGTTGGCCCTAACATTGTTATTGTCCTTTTTTTTTTAGTTTTTTTTAGAGGATTGCGTTAGTTAATTGGTTCACATTTTTTATGTGTGATCGATATATATTGTTGGATATTTACCTAAGCAATTTGGTGTAAGTGCCTTGCTTCCATGGAGGTTATAGAGAACGAGGCCCACCTGGGAATAGATGCCGATATGTCCCGGAACGAGAGTCACCAGCATAAATCAGCTGCCAATTAACATTAACAAAACACATCCATTAGAATTTTCATTTTAGGTAGACTACTTAATGTTGTCGATTGGTTTTCACGTGTGAGAACTATTTGTCTCCGCTTCTTTAAATATTAACGCGCAGCATGGGTTATTTCTGTGTACATGGCGCTCATGTTTTGTTCACCGACCTCGGCTAACTGCATCACGAGAGGAGAAGTATGAATAATGAATGATAACAGGCATAGACAATGGTTTGGTTTGGGCTCTTCATCTTTCATCTCTTCCATTTACACGCATGGCGTAACATTCATTTAACCATTACCGTTGGCCTTATTTCAATACAAGTGGCAATCAGGTTAAGCTGTTTGCACGGGGTTTGGATACTGATTGAGCGCCATACTTTCCCCGAGTAGACCATTGATAAAGATATTACACTTAAACACACGCTGTAGTGTATATTAGTGTCTCATTCATGAATAGAATTATGTACCGACATTGACCATTCATGTTTTTACTGTTCTTAACGATTACATTTAGAAATAAAACTCATATTTCCATAGTAAGGAATGTAATGTGTATTATTTTGATTAGTAACATGGCCAATAAAGTATTGTATTAAACCTAATTTCCCTAATGTATTCTATGGTAGCGATTAAGTGTCGTGGTACTGTGAGACTACAAAGATGGACATTTATTGACATTTGTTACTTAACTTGATTATAAAGACAATTATTTTGTATTAGTCATGTCTCACTTTTCTATATGAATCTTTCTAAACCTTAAATATCTGATCTTAGTTATGTCATTTGTCACATTCATTAATCACATGGCATAAATCATGCATATATTTTTTCTCTTGTACATATTCTTTACACTACATTAAGAAGCAGCAGCAGCTACTGTCGTTTTCTACTCGGCATGGAAGGACCCCCCCCTGCACAACCTCTCTGAGGCACAGTGATAAAACATGCATTCAGAGACCTTGGGAATTCACACACATCTGTGCCTTTTCTATTGCACACACTGTTAAACACACTGTTTGCAGATAGAGATCTTGGGATGAAACATTAACAAACAAGTGACACTCAGAGCTAGATTTTCTCCATTTGAATTCAACACAAAGCGCCTAACAACATTAAGCTATATCAATATAAGGACTTTATTTTTGCCATCTGGCCTGAAATACCAGAACAGATATGGAGAGATTAATTGTGCGGTTGCTTTTTCTTTCAACTGTGATAGAAAAAGCAATGTTGTTCCATACATTGCAGTGAAGATGGTAATAAAGATGGATTAAAAATCATAGAGATGTTGTTAAAGCAATTGATTTAAATCTCAGGGAGCATCTTGCCCCTCCCCCAGCTCTGCTTTATTGGATATTGTCACTGGGACTGTGTGCAGTCGGATCTTAGGCGACTCAGTGAAGCTTGGAGAACCTTGCAGTGGGCTGGTGTGTTAGAAACTGGTGCAGGGGGGGAGCATGGCAACATCAATAATTCACAACGGTATGGCTGAGGAAACAGGATGTAAAGGTATAAGTGAGTCGTACCAAAACAAATACCTCATATCTCCAGTACTGTGCAAATGATCCAGACCCAACTCTGGCATTTATTTTCACACCATTTCACAGCAATATAAATGTATTGAGTCCATAAAAATCCTTAATGATTGCATTGATTTTAAAGAAGCCGTTTCGCTTCATGCAGTGAGTTTAATCTAGTGCTGTGTTGATGCTTCTGGTTTTGTATACCCTGGAGATGAAAGCGGATAAAGAAAAAGATAAAGAAAAGGCACCGTATAGGGAGCCCAAAAGTGCATTGGGCTGGTTCCCCGGACTGCCTATTAAACATGCAATCACAGCCGATGGTGCAAAGGCATTTACCACCATAAAATACCTCTTTGCTGTGTAGCTGTCGAGGCAGAAATTGCTTTTGCTTGGTGGAAACTTGAGTGTTTCCTCAGCATTGATTTCTGTTGAGATGGGATGGAGGGAAATAGAGTTTAGACTATCATTAAAACGTAAACACAGAGGAATTCCTAAGAAATGCACCCATTAGCTGCAGCCTCTGTAGCCTCTATCACAGGTGCTGAGTGGGCTTTATGAAGCACTCCCTCTTGTGCTTTTGGCTGCTCGTTCTCGCTGCTGTCCCTGTTTTGGATATAGGCTTAATCCATTATCATGCTGATTGCCAGTGTGATTTCTGTCACACCCTTCCCCAGGCCCGGGTCAATTTCAAAGCCGCCGATAAACGCATCAGTTATTCATGGAACAGACTAAGTCAGATGATTACCTTTTTGATAAGCAGTGAATCTGATTATGATTTGGATCTATGATTTGGATTGTGATGAACGCCATATTTAGTTCTTATTTCATAGTCTAACGTTACATTACCTTCATCGTACGGCTCACCATACTAGTGTTGAGCTGCTTTTTCGTCTTATCCCCACTCCCCAGTGACTCTCCTCCTCTTTTTCGCCCCTCCACAATTTTCTCATTAGTGATTAGAGCAGAGTTTCCATTTCTATGCTATTGACTATGCTGTTGGAAGCTGAGAGCCTATTACATATGTTGCTCCCACTAATTGTTTCCAGTCATAATGAAGTTCCTCACAGAGGAGGAATGGTAGTTAAAGCACATTAGGTCATAGGCGCGTACAGTGCATCGCTGTGAATACAACCTGTCTGCTGGAGTCGTTCACTCCATGGTTGTGCATTAACTCAGTGTTGTTAAGTCATTTTGGTTGTTAATGGCCGTAATCATTTAGCATTCCTTTTCTTAGCAAAGTCATATGTTGTTAATATTCTCATTTCTCAAGCATTTATTTGGTGGGTAGAGGAAAGTATGTCTGCAGCCGGTGGAGAGGAATGTCGTGTCTGAGCAGGTGTTTGCGGACCGGCCATGGGAGTCGAGGTTTAGATGTAAACAAAATCCTGTTTGTCTATGTAAGTGTGTAATAATTAATGGTATCAGACTCGATTTTCTACTGATGATCACAGAAGTGGACACAGGAACATGTTATGAGCATGCCGGCCACCATGAGAGGAAAATAGGAGAACGGGCCAGTCAGCAGAGAAGCGTGTTCATACAAATTACCCTTGATTTTGGCTGTTGAAGGGTCTGGATACCTTTGATTTTAAACTTTTAGTTAAAAACTCAAACGGGTTGCCTTGGATGTTGGTTTGAAAAAAATGACTTGTAAGAGCTACACCACCACGGCCTGCCACGAGCAGACGAGCCGACGTCCACATTCAACATGCATGAATTGATGCTGAGATCAACACACAGCTCTCGTCAAGGGTAAGACTTTAAAGGACCATTTCAATTTAATTTGACTTAACATTTGTATACATTGTCCACAGGCTATGGACCTTGGACATATGGACACAGTAGACTTGGCTGCCAACTTTGCCTTGATTAACAGTCAGTGCGTCATCTAACAAGGTGATGCGTTTTCATAAGGAAGTTATTTGTGGCATTTTGTCTGGAAAGCCCAGTTTGAGTAGATGCATGTGTGCGCTGTAGGATTTGATGAAATTGTCTTTGTGAGTGCAAGTGAAGGTAACATTGCATGTCAAAGCCAGAATTAGACTATGCCAAATGAACGTCATAAATGCGTCCTTAGCTGTTCTGCTTCACCCACAGGTGCAGGCCAATCAAAAAATGCCTTGTTTCCAACACAACTGGTGGGAATCAAGCTGCTTTACGCGTGAAAATAAAGCCCATTGACTCCATAATAAAACATGTTTATTTTCTCAGTTCCTTTCCTCTCCCTGCCTGGATATAAAGTACATAGAAATGCAGGTACATGTGCACGTGATTCACACATAAAGCTCTGACTTTTTGTGAAGTTGGTCATGCACAAGAACATCAATGTTCAACCAGTCATATCACGAGCCCCCCGTGTTGTTCAAACGCTGAATCACAGCAGCGCCGGAACGACAGGCAGTGTGAAATGGAGACTGATGACACCGGTACAACGATGGGGTCTGGTTGAGATGACCCTTAAACATGGCACACCACACTCGGCTCCAGTCATGTGTTTAAAAAGAAGCTTTTTCCACTCCATCTCAGCCTGCTGGGGAATCACTCACCCCCACACTGCTCGCTCCCCTACCTGCCGCCTCAATATACACTGTCATGGCTTCTGTCCATGTCACATCTTTCTTCTGCCACTACACTTTGCTGTGGAGTAATGCTCCTAATATGTCTTCTGAGCAGCAGCAGCATCATGCATCGCACCGTGGCGCACGGACCTCATCATTTCTTTTCATAGTTCATATGTCAGAATATAGCATGCCATTAAAAAGCGTGGCTCTGCCCCTGGGTGTAAGTAGGCTTGCAGCTCGAGTCTGCTTGAAGGAATCGGTGCATCAGTAATCCTCTAGTATGATTAAAAACCGTATTTTGTCAAGAAAATGGTCACCGTCTTGTTCCTATTCATCTTGCACTGCAGCTTAGCCTTTTCCTCCGTCTCTCTTTCCTTTCATTTAGAGCCTCAACCATTTCTGAATGAAAAGCTGGTGTTGGCACCCAAGCAGAAGTAAATAACCGAGCCTATGGTGTATTGATGAAATGCGGGACCTTTTTATTTTTCAGGAGACTCTTACTTAATACTCTCACTTGCTTCCTGCTTCCTTTATCTCTGTGTGTGTTTCTTTGTTCATGTGTATGAACTGAGCAGTTGTGTATATACTGGGTTCATTGTTTTCTGAACAATCCATTAAGTATATATACACAGCCAAACAAACACACACACATGCACTGCTCACTTCAACTTAAAGGCTCCCTGTGGAGCTTTTGAACACCACTATCACTATGGAGCTATTTTATGTGCGGGTCTAGGTTTTGTGCGCCCTCGCCTGTGCATGCACATAAGCAAACAGCTGACAGGATACACATGCCAGCAAATGCTATTCCCCTGAGCTAAAGGTGGAGGTAGTGCACCGAGAAATGCAGCAATGTGCCAGCAAAGATATGGATGCTCTTTACTTAAATATGGCCTGTGCAAATGTTTTTGCAGAAAGGAAGGTAGGAAATGCAGTAAACACAATTGTTAGACCTAGACAACACATTTAATGATTAATTACATCACAATTACTTTGATGATGCTTAACAAGAGCAACTTGTTATATGCTCTCTTATGCCACAAGCAGAATAAGGCAACATGCTGGAAAGGATCAAAAAGCTGATGCAAAAGGGAGTCTATATTTAAGAGTCACTGAATGAACTGTACAGTAAAAGAGTAATTATCTGTGGCTGGTATCACCGAGGACAATTTTTCTCACTTGATGATGCAACATAATATTTTTTTCTGCAATCCGGTAACCAGTACATGTGGAGGAAAGATCACGTGTACATTTTATTCCCCCGTGTGAAGATGAATTCATGTTCAACGTGTTTTTGTGACTTGCATTATTCTTTGAACTGAATTTAAGCATTAATGTTCATTATGGAATGTGTAGAATATTACTTCCATTCCTGTAACATTCAGATGTGAACAGGCATTTAAACAGTTAAATGATATTTAAATGATTTTGTAGTAACAAAAAGATGTACATTCAAAGTGTGTTGTCTCATGAGGTTTCCATGTAAGGTAAGAGTTGTCTGTAGAATGTAGAATTGAAGTGATTACTGCATTCTTTGTCAACACTGAGGTCGGCCTGTGCCATACAGTGCCTTTAAAATAAGATTGAACAGCATTTTCTCATACGCTTCATTTGTGCCACTTTCTTAATTAAATTTCTCCAACATCTTGTGACCTCATCTAAAATTAATTTACTGCACAGCAAACATTTGTTTGCATACATATTAAAATCTTTTGCACAAAACCATGTGGTTCCTATACCTCGGGTCCTGAACATGTGCCTCATGGTTTGTTTAGCCCCAGAGAGCGTTGACGTGGTGCACTGCAGTGTGTAGAGGAGACAGAGACTCTCAGACGCCTGCCAGGCCCTCCATGTCTCCGTAGTCTGTCATGTTAATGGCTTTAAATACTGCCGCTATGCATCTCCTTCCTGGAAGCTGAAGTGTCATATGCCGCCGACCCGTTGTGCTGCTGCCCTAAAGTGATGTAGCACCAGAAATTCTACTTAATTATTAAAAACATCAATGATTTAGATCATAACTGTGCCTTGGATTTTTTTTTTTTCATTACCCGGCGTGTGATTTTGATTGGTCAGCGATGTAATATATTGGCATCTGTCCCCTCACGCTGCTTCAGTGCTACAACGTTTGGATTAGTCGGATCAGACTGTATTAACCGGGTAAATTATTTAAACTTCCATTTCTCCTCTAGTCTGCTCAGTTTCAGTATACTCTACTCCACACACACTCCGAGTGCCTCATTTCAGACTTCATTCATTTCTCCAATAAAATTGCCCATTGTTTTGAGCTTCCTGTAGCTGAATGGAAGAAGCGTTTGGTGTGTTTAGTGTTTGCCACTGGCTCCAAACTCTGCCCTTTTCACTCTCTTTCACTTGCTCATTTCACACGGACCCTTCCTCCACCCCCCCACCCCTCCTCTTCCGCTTTTTGTTCAGCCAGTGAATGACTTTGCTCCTGCGCTCGCGCTCCCTTTACCGGTTGGTTTAGAATTAAAAAGGGCCGTGGTTCCTGTGCTGGCAGTGCCGCTCTGATCTGGCGGCTCGTAGGCGGCGTGGCGCTGCTGCCTTGAACGCCGTCCACACAGCAGCCCCCTCGCTCCCCCAGACTGCTCGCAGCTGCCACTGAAAGGCTGGGATTTCATAGACGCTCCGTCGGCGTTTCTTCACGGGCAGCGGCACAAAATTATACTACATTACTGCAGTTTCAGCACATCGGAATCTTACTCAGCGCTCTCTTTTTTTTCTTTAGCACTATTCTTGACACATTTAAATAAGATAATGAACCAAGCAAATGTTGGAGCGCAGATGGGGTTTTTTAATGTTTCATTGAACACGGTCCAATTACTAAAACACAGACACGATGACCAGAAAAAGAGCCGTCTCTTTTCTCTCTCACTTTGACATTTGCTGAAAGACGAAGTCCTAGCTTTTGGTCCATGGGGAGCACTGTCGGGGGGGGGTCATTGTAGTTTAGCATTGCAATTAATCCTGCCACTCATCAGGATGCTTATTTTAGAGTGGCAATCGTTTGTAGTGGAATTATGTTCTGCACTAATTAGCAGTCAGCTTTGACACTGTCAATGAGGAAAAGTGTGATCATGTGACAGCACGGGCAGAAACGCTGACTTTAACACACCTTTCTCCAGGCATTTCCTAATTCGATCCATTCCTGCATTCATAGTTCTCTACAAACCTCCGCCTTCCTGTTTGCCTTTCTCCATCCTTTTCTCCACTCCTTCTTTTCCTTGTCACCCAGCCAGCCCTCTGGCTGTGTGCTCCACACAGTTGCCATGGTAATGATATAGTTTCTCATCTCTGTAATGTGATGTCTTATTAGGTTTCATTGGGGCGTGTGTCACTATTTTATTTCACGCGCCATTTGCTGAGCTTCGGTCTCCCGTTTATAAAAAAAAAAAAAAAACACCTCATGCCCGAGAGGTGAGCATTGAGTGCAGCGACAACAAAAGTGTAACATTGTGCAGTACGCATGATGTGAGGCTCCTGATGGAGAGGAAGGGGACGAGATTGAGTGAGATATGTGGGGCAGTGCCTGCTGTAACTGCAGTATATCTCCTCCTTGGTTCACAGTGTTTTCTCACACGATGGTTATGTGAAAGGCGCGTGTGTCCCTGGTTAATTCTTTCTCTGTGTTCTCTGAGGCTGGCACAACAGGGACGGGTTTCAGCTGCTACCCAGCAGGAGGCACTGTGTGTGCGTTTCAAGCATCCAGCTGAGAAAGTACTTTATTTGCAAAACAGTGTCTCTCCATCTGTTTTGAGGTTGTTTTTTTTTTGTAGATGGGTTTCTTGATGTACACCACTGATGGTGGTGCTCGAGTAAGCAGAGAACTGCTGGTGCTGCTGCGGTCCCTGCTGTAGAAACATTTGAACGCTATATGTGCGATAGCTGGATAACCGATGTTTGTACCTGCAATGGAGACGTGTGTTTGTTGAGAACACGTCCTTTTGAGATGTCTTGTTCTCCTATGTATGTGTTCGCACAATTATAGCCACTGCTTTGAAAGGCTGGGAATCAACGTGGGAAGGGGGTCGGTCATCGATAGCTGATCAATATAAGCCCAGATGCCACTGTCAAACACATCAATAGAGCTTCTCCAACGGTGGTTTTTATCCCCCACCGTGTATTAACTGCGACCTGTATGCCCAAGGGCTTTAAAAAAATGACCCTCCCAGCTTCATCCGTCTTGTCTTGGCTGCATGTGTGGAGATGTGACAGACAGGACCGTGTGATTGTGGCTATTGAATTGGCTATTGGAGTGTTATTTGCACATCACCCCTTCTCTCAATTTGCACTTTAATGCGGCAGCTGAATGAAGCTGTTCTTGGGTTCTTACTATTTACAATTGGAAATGATTCCATATTTCAGTTCAATTGAGAGTTTTAAAATGATTTTCAGCTGTCAAGATGAAGTCTATTTGCTGTCCATGAGGCTGAAACTGCTTTTGTTGAAAGACCTTTTGATTTTGATTGGGAAAACTTGATAAAAAGAGACATTTTATTAAGTCATCAGAGAGAAGAATCAATGCAGTGGAACATATCTCTTAGTGGAGTATTTTCCATCTGAAGCATCTCTTTCTCAAATGGTCTGTTCAGCTACTAAAATACAAGAATAAACTTTACAGTAATGCTATGAAAAGTAGCTGTATGTGTATTTTTTTTCTTTTGGACTTTGTGCCGAGGCCCAATAACAACACATGGTTCAATTTACACAATCTCCACCCACCAAACTGTGCTGATGTTTAGCTTTGAAGTTCCCTGGTAGTCCCTTTTAATAATGCTCTCAGAAAGCTCCCTTTGGCTCTGTGGGCGAGGTGGCAGGTGACAGAAATACCATCCGCCTGTTTGTGATCAGACTCGAGCACAGAAATGCCGTGTGTACACTAGGCGTTTTGGGTTGTGTACACAGAGCTTGGGTTAAACCATGGCTGACGAAAGCAAGGTTTGGGTTTGACCTCTTGTGGGGCACTTGCTTTTTTTTGTATGTGTCCTCGCCGGGCTCGTAGAGGAGGGATGGTGTGCTTTTGGAGAGCATCTGTTGTCTTTCCTTCTCTTCCGGGCTACATGCCAGGCATGTGTTTGTCAGGCGGCGGCGCTGGTAAGATGGAGGTTTCTAATATATCTCGACACATTCACTCTGCGTTCTCCTTCACTGGGTCATTTGTTGTATTATGAGACCTTGGCGCGTTATAATTTGCACCAACATTAATCACAACAGGTCAAATTAAAATGCTGCCTGCTGAGTGCAAATGTTGCAGTGTTACACCAGGATCCAGGTCTATTAAAAGAATGTAATTAGCATTTCACCCCTAATAGACTTCTTAGCTTTAACATTTACTGTCCACAAAAATATATCTGAACATAGTGGATAAAAAAAACTTGGTTTACCCTATATTTTGATGATTTTATACCTTTACTCAATAAAGTCTATATTTTTATTAACCCAATAGGCCAAACAGTTGAAGAAGACAATGAAAAAGACATTTGTGACGTATGCCTGAAAGGTTTTAGGGTGAAATGGTGCTGAAAACAACGTTTAAGGCATCTCAAACACAACATTGTGTGTAACATTCGAAACATGATGTAGAAACATATCATTGTTCAAGATCAAATTTAAACCGTATAAAATCCAAGCATCCGTAACGAAAAAGACTAATAGCATTAGGGCGATGTGCAACGCTAAATCTTGTGTCTAAATTATTCATTTGAGAGCACAAATTATGAAATCGTACGACCAAATGACTAATTCAAAAGCACAAATTATTGACTTGTGTGCACATATTAGATTATTTATTTTCTCTGTGACAGCTCATGTTTGCCTAATTTTTGCCTAGATTAAGAATGGGTAAAGTATCTATCTAAAAAATAAATGATGTTTGTAAAGCAGGTTCTTTTCTGGTGAATAATTAAACATTTCCGATGCCGGACTGGTGCCCTTTTAGTAAAGCACCACCCTCAAACTGCTGCAATTGAGCTGCCCATTATCAAGATTGCATCGCCCAATACGTTCATCCACGTGTCTCCGTTGTATTTCATTACACTGTGGAAAGTGTGAAGGTGTCCTCTCTTCTGGGCTCGGGAGTAGAAGGAGCAGATTTAGGTCAGGGAGATTTGGGGGTGGCGGAGCAGCTGGGGATCTTGTTCTGGACCGTCGACGCTGCCCTGTACACCATCTGGATGGTCTGATAGTGATAGTGCTACAGAGCCAGTTATCCTCTTCAGAGAACTGAGCGGATCTGCATAGCAAGAAGCCTCAAATGCAACTCCACCTCTGGTGCATCAAATCTCCAGGTGTTAATGCCCTACCTATTGCCTCACTGCTCCCCTGCTTGGCTCTTCCTGATGTGCGGGGGGCTTTTTTAACCTGTATGCACACTATCAAACCTGGCAGAGCAGTTACCAAACAGTGGGAATCTATGAACCGTTCACCGTGAGCTCTTTCTCCTTCCGGCAGGATCTCGCGTACTTTACCCTCACCCTCGGCCATCTGCGTTTGGTCCTGGCCGGGATGTCCAGAGCGTCCCTAAAGGGTCATTCAAGCAGTTCCGACTTTCATGCTCAGGAGCAGCCCTTTACGCTTCAGTTATAACCGCTACAGACTTATGAAGATTGAACACTTACCACCGAAAGCTTTCACAGCCGGGATTCACTTGTCAGATTTGAGAAGTGTAACACAAGTTTGCATTCTCGGATATCACAGCGTGCCAGACAGTTTGAGCGCGGGTGAGAAAGCCCACTCCCCCCAATTCCCCTCCCTCTTCTACTTCTGCTTCTATAATACTCACTTTTTTTCCGGTTCAGAAGGTTTCCGATAAAGCCAACTCAACAGAAATGCCTGAATGGTGAATAGAATTCATGGGAAAATCCCCCTTTTGATCCCTAAATCCACTTCTTGTTGAGATGCCATTTACCGCAGTAATCACGGCTCGAGCACCACTCCTGCTCAGCCCTTTGTGGAGCACTCCTCCCTAAGTGGAGGGGCAAAATGAACGTAGCACCTCTGAATTGATGCCAGTTATCATACCTTTGCTTTCACCCCCACGTGTTAATACATTTTGTGTCAATGTTTAAGAGCAAAAAATCCACAGTTAACGCAGACCCCTTGCATCTTCTTTTTTTTCTTTTTTTACCAGTGTGCGTTGTGAAGCGAGTGATTTGCACAGCTGGAACTTTTTTCTAGACGAGTTTGATCAGAGGTCCTCGGATCCTGACGCCGTACTGCATTTTCCTTGTTATCGAACTAACACAGTATGAGGTTTAGTTGTTGTGTGTTGTGCGTTACGCCATTTGTCTCCCTCCACAAGGACCACACACACATGCAGTGAGTGTGGTGGAAGACAATGGATGATTGAATACATACGCAGCATCTACACATCTGTTGTGCTCCTCTGGTGGACTTTTGAGGGATGCCCGGCCCCTTTGAGAGGTGCTGGGGTGTGGGAACCTGCATCTTTGGGCCCAGCGTGGAAACTCCGCAACTCTCAAAAGCTCTCACCAGCATTGCGTCATCTACAACCACATCAAACAGTGCGGAGGCGAGGTTATTTGACAGGGGAAGGGCAGGAGATGGGCTCCGCTGGGCTTTTGGTTCTCTGAAACCTGGTCTTTTTGGTTTCTTCTTTCCTGGCACCTGTGGACTCTAAATTTGACCCAGATTAAATGAAATGATTCAAGTTTTCAGCTTCGCCTGTTTGCCGAGTAAACACATGTTTAAATTGTCAAAATTGCTTTTGTTGAACAACGTTGTACTTTATCCATGTTTATTTGTTTGAATTATTCCGCTGTGTTTGAACCGAAAACTTGAAACTAGAACTCCACTGCGCACCGACTCTTCTACTAAGAGTAAAAGAATGTCTACTTTATATTAGGTAGGTGAACTCTTTTGTGTGTGTGCCAATTATGCCACGGTGGCACGGCACCTCTAAACTCATTCATGTTTCAAGCAAGCTGGAGCTCATTTATTGTACTTTAATAGTTAATCGGAACCCCAAGCAACTGGCCAGCACTGAGGGAATGTTTAAAAAAAAGCAATATTGGATGACCTAATGTCATTCGTGTGAGGTAAAAACAAGCCACCCTCACATTAAGCATCACTGCATGCATCTTAATATTGCATAGTCTGTAGTAATGAGTTGTCTCCATTTTTTAAAAATTAAATGCCCTGAAAGGCCATGGCTTAGATATGAAATAAAATAGGGTTGATTATACATTTGCTGTTTTTCTGACGTGTTTCAGTCGACTGGTGAGGGGTGATGTGATGAATGGAGCCGATGAAGTGGTGCGTCACAGAGGAGTGTGTCAGCACTGAGGCCCGGTGAAGGCTGTGTCTGTATCTGGTCAAACTGGATGATGGAGGGAGGAGGGTTCGCAGCGCGGGCTGCGGGTGGTGGTGATGAATGAGGACCGAGCAAGGGAAGGACGAGGCATGAAATAGAATGAGGATGAAGGACAGAAGTCCTGGTCGGCACTGGGGAGGGGGAAGGAGACCGCGAGACAGAGATGGAGAGACTGAGAGTAAAGAAAGAATGAGGGTCAGAGAGAGACTAACATACTCTACAAATTGCTGATGTTTGCTCGTCCGAGTTGCACCGTGGCTTTGCGCTTGAATTTGCATTTATGCAGACCATATTAGGCGAAATGTATCAGGGAAGTTTTCTTCCTCTGCTGTCAGACCTGTAAAGGTCAACATGTCAATGAAGGAGACAATGGAAGGGCAAAAACATCTGCTTACTGTATTAATATCATTTCAGTTTGGAATTTTCTTTAAGATGAACTTATTTCCATAAGATATACAAGCAAATGTCTGTTTTCTGTTCATTCAATCATTGTTGCAAAAAAAACACAATGTTGTCCTAGACAGAAGAGTCAATTTTCTAAATGTTGTGGGGATTCACTGTTCTTTTTTTAGATTTCCTTTTAACCAACAGGAGTCTCAACATGACCTCCTTTGTAAGATAACTCTGAAATGATAAGTTAATTTAAGAGGCACTTTTAAAAAGTAAATGAAGACGTCTAATGTCTTTAAAACACAGATAATTAGTTAATTTTAGTTTCAACTGAATTTTGGTTCAGGACTACATTTTATTTTCTACAGCAGAGACCTCTGCTAAGTATTTAGTTTAAACCTTGGCGCTGAGCAAAATGTAAGAATAAAACATTTTCTTACTTTACTATGAAAGAGCTGGGCTACCGACATTATACGAATTTCGTTTATTATGAGATCTTCTTTTTGTAAAACAGATTTTGTGGATTTACTTGTAGCAAAGAAATAAGAAACAAAATACAATATATTAAGAAGTATTGCAATTTTAAATTTTTGTCCAGTGTGTTACGAAGAATCTGTTTTAAATTGTCAATCTGCTGCAAATGATGCTATTTCTGCGTGATTCGTGCTCTCCGACATCAAGTGAGATTGAAGATGAAGAGAACGATCTCATGCTGGGACCGAACAAACTCAGCAGGCGGTATGATTCACATTTCTTTCCAAACCCTATTTCGAGCATGATCCAAGATTAAGCACATTCACATTCCTTCCAGCGTCATAGCAATGTCAATTTAATCCTATGTTCGCACGCTAGCATGAAAAATCCCTCTCCTGTGGGCGCTTTTTTATAAACCTGATTTCTAATGACCTTCCAAATGGTCATCTATACTGGAAGTCCTGCTGTGGATCTGGGAATTACTGCTGAATTGTGGGTAAATTAGGCTTTTTTTTCTGGCTGTGAGCTGTCACTATCTGTTTGAGAAAAGCAGGATCGCATTCAAGCGTGTACACATGCTCACATGATGTATGTGTGCACACACACACACACACACACACACACACACACACACACACACAGTGGAGATTCATCAGTCATTGAGTCGCGCTGAGGGTGGCATCTCTAAGTAGCAGAGTCCTTTCTCTTTTGTAAAGTCCCTCGCTTACTTTCGTCCTCCTCCATCCGTTCCTCTGTCAGACTCTCAGTCTCTGCCTGTCTGGCCATCCGAGTGTGGCCTGACCTTCCTCCGGTTGTCTCCCTGTTTGCAGCAGTATGAACGGGGGGGGGGGGGGGGGGCCGGCTGTTACCAGGCCAGCCAGATGGCGGGGTCCGGTCTGGGACTGGAGACCCGGACCGGGGCAAACCCACTGGCCAAACTGGTGGACTGTGGCAGCAGACAGGAGCTCTGTGGGAGGCGGCTTCGCCACCACGGCAACCTCCCCCATGGTCACAGATGCTAATTGGCTGTCTCGATCGTTTTAGACAGGTGAAGCGACAGGATCTGCGGAGGAGCTTCCACAAGTTCCAGCCGTGGAGTTGGCCCCGCCGCGCAGTTGGGAAGTTTCACTACGGCGTCTCAGCTGACAGGAAGCCGAGCTGCAGCGGGGGTGAAGATGATTCGAGTGGAAAACTGATGACAAGGAGGTTTGACAGCGAGGGAGGGGAGCTGGTGGGGGCGCGAGCCAGCATGTGTTTGAGGGAGTCTGATGGTGAAGGACTGGAGTGTCTCTGTCCTCGGAGCGGAGTCCAAACCCTCTGTGACGTCCCCCCTCCTGCTGCATCCCCGCCTGGTCCTTTGACGCGACGTCTGTCAATAGCGCCGGGGCGAATTTATTCCATGGTGGAGTATCTGTCGCACCTTTCGCCCGAGGATTTCCCTTTGAGCCGCTCGTTAATATTGCAAAATCATAAAGTGCGCTTTACGTAACCCTTCATTTCAAAGGGAGCCGAGAGCACGGCTGTGCTGGACTCAGCTACTCTCAAACTCACCGGCCGCATGCAAATGAAGACCTCGTGCAGATGCATTAGAGCGGGGCGCGTCATCGCAGCAGTCCGGGTGAGGGAGGACAACTAATTGCCGTCGGGTAACAACAGGGCTACTTTGCTGTAACTGAGCTCTCTGTATTCTAACCCACGAGTCAGGTGTTGAGACGAAAGCGAGGCCTGCCTGTGCTGCACGGCTAATTTATAGGATTAACACCTGTTTCACCAAGGCAGATTAATCCTAATCCTGCTTCAACCCCTTTGATGTGAAGTCAGAGTGAGTTAGGGAGTGGACTGGCCTAATCCCTTCACAACAACGGTGACCAGAAACCGCAGGTTCCCCGCTGGCTTCATGCTACAGTGTTTACTGTGTTCAATACCTCAATGTTTGCCCGTTGCATACTTTGCAAGTAGGATGGAGTCATTACTGAATCCGTCCTCTCCACTTCAAAAAGGGTTAATTCACATTTGATGCGCTCTGGCGGTGCCAGATTAGGACGGGCAGGCAAAGCTGTCATTGGCATAATAAGCTTTGAGTAATAAGGTATTATGGCCTGATCATTGAAGGATATTTTTTTTTTTAAAGTAATAGCCGCAGTATCTGGTTTGACTTTGGCTCAGCCCTATTTAGCTTTTATAAATCTCTATTACAACCACAGTAACCAAACGAAAAGCTGCAGAGGAGAATTCAGATGGAGTTAAAATTGGCGCTATTAATGTAGTCTGTTAAAGTGATCATCAGTCATAAATTGTGGCTTTAATGTTTTAATGGGCTTATTATGATTACCAGATTGTGGCGTGTGACTGAGTGTGCATGTGTGTGTGTGTGTGGGCGAGTGTTTGTGATGGCAACGCATGGATACATTTGATATAAGAGAGAAGGGGGGGGCACTGGGATAATTCATATAGATTTTGCGTGGTGACGATGGTGGGAAGAAAGACAATTGAAAAAGCGTGACATGAGTTTGGTTTTGTGGTTTTCTAAATAAGGGACTAGATATCGGTGGGGCTGACCACACTTTGGTTTTGTGTGTTTTCATGAGTGTGTGTGTGTGTGTATTTGTTTTTGTGGAAACAGACAGACGTACAATGTCCTTCTCCGTCTCTAGGCTTAGTGTCTAGGCCCAGAAGGACCACACAAGATCTCTATCTTGTGCAGCCGAGTATATGACCGCACGGTTATTATTGATCCCTATTTTATTGCCGGCCTGATTCAAACAATATGCTGGAGCCTGTTTCATTCATCACCAAGACCTCTGAATTATTAAATACATCTCTAAAGCAAAGGTCCTTTTCTTTGCATAACGTCTTCACACATATCTACTGCCGAGCACCTCTGGGGAATAAACAAGCCCTTCTTCATTAGAGTAATTGGTAGTAGAATGAAGGAAGAGAAAATTAGGGGATTTGACTAAAAGAGAATGAAAAGATCATAATCATGTTCCTTTATCACACTGTGTGAGAATCCTTGATTAAACACTATAATGTCTCGAAAGGACGAGCTTTCATCAGATATTTCCATTATCACACATTAGATACGGTTGTTTGTTTTCTGAGCTTTTGGTTACATCGGCTTCGCTTTAGGGGCCTCAGTTTGCATGTTGGTGAATGTTTGGCTGTATGCGTGGACGTTGTATATAGTTGTTTGTAATATTTATGCCATCACCCCTCAAATCAGCAATTAACACCAATACACACGAGACCTTGGAGTTTGGTCCATTGATTTCTTTGTTTGCTTTTTCAACGGTTTGCCTGCTTTATGTCTACTGTTGGTGCTTTTTACTTGTTACTAACTTCCAGGCTCCCTCCATTCACAGAAAATGTGGTCAAAACAGAGGGACATTTCGGGGCATGGTGACAAGATGTTTAGCAGAAACACTCATGGAGTGTTTATTGTGTGTGTGTATTTGTGCATATGGGTGGAATGAATCCACTCACATGCTCCACATGGCTAAATGGTAACAATTGCCTTGGCTTGTGGTCTAACTTTCCACCAAAGGTGACTGAGATCGTTTGAGTAGTTGTTTTTTTAATAGCCTATGTTCAAGCCATTTTTCTGTCAGCATAATGACGAAGAACGTGCTGTGATTGAAAGGGCCGGTCGACACTCACTAAAGGCAGTGTTTCCAATGTAAGGAGGTGATAGTTCTCGGTCAAAGTTTAGAACTTTTAGGGTTATACAACTATGCTGGTGCACCTTTTAGTTTTCTCCTTAATGATGACTTTTTAGTATATTTTTTTTCTTCCCAATTCTTCTTGCCAATGCGATAGAGCCGATTGTCCTGTACTGCAGTCCTTGTCACTGCTACCTCCCTGTTAGGAATGGGGAGGCTGTAGACAGATATGTGCCTCTTTACATAAATCATTCAGACCCTTATTTCAATGGCCATCTCCTTTTCCAGCTACTGGAAATGGCTATTTTATTTGCAAACCACTACCGTGATTGAATGTGGCTCTCTCTGTTGGTGGATGAAAGTTTTTCTCTGACTTCATGTGAATTGGTGCTTCTAGATGGTCTTAATGTTGAAGGCAGATCAAATCACGGAGTGTGGTAGCCGGTGACCTGCAGATGTGTGATTTGGAGCTTTGCAGAAAGAAAATGGAAAAAGGTGAATTCTATACACTCTAGAAAACAACCTTCATCATTCAGGAACAAAAGATCACACAATTTGAAGTGTTTATTTAACCTGAGTGCTGAGTAGTGGTGTCTCCAGCTGAACACTGACCTGATTCATCCAGGTGAGAGAGAGTGTTCTTCCTTCACTCTGCACTGCCTGATTCTTCTCCCGACATGAACCACCCTGCTCCGGGTGAACAGGACCCAGCAAACAAATACGATTTGGGATGTTTTTTTTAGGACCGGTAATGTCAGCCTTTGCTCGGGGGCGTGTTGGGTGGTCAGTGCATGTGACCTTCTCACAGCGGGCCTCTCTCACCCCCATCCATCCCTATTAGAGGACACTTATCAGGGATAGCAGCCGGAGTGACACACTCCCAGCTGGGTTTCCCTGGAGAAAATGCTGTGCAGTGCAGGGAGAGCTCCCTCCGGTGCACTGAGGTGTGTGTGTGTGTGTGTGTGTGTGTGTGTGTGTGTGTGTGTGTGTGTGTGTGTGTGTGGAGTTGTTCTCTGCAGATAGGACCCTGTGACTCTGAGATATGCACATGCTCATTAATTATAGGCTCTCATTATCCCCCCCCAGGCCCCAGACACTTAATCAACACCAAGCTCCTACTAAGACATGCGCAGGCATGCACTCACACACACATCCTCGTGCACACCCATCCCACATGATCCACAGCAGTCATATTCTGACTTGTCATCCAAGAATAGAGCACTGTAAAAGAGGTGAATGAATGAATGCTGATGAGGGTTATTTGTTTAGGTGATGTACGGCACAACAGAGTGGGTGGTGTCATTGCTGTTTAACACTTTTGTTATTATAATGTGAAGTATTTCAAAACCGATTCATCCGTCTGCCATGTCTTACAGTGGAAGCAATTGGTCAAACTGTCTATACATTCCAAAGTTGTAGTTTTTAAAGGCCCTGTGCATTTGGGTGATGCTTTTTGGAATGTCTCTCATTTATTTATTCTTAATTAGTCTTTAAATATATATATATAATGCTACCTCCCAAGGAGGAAGATCAGAGACCTTGTGAAAGTACGGCCAGTGTGTAGTTATATCTATATCATTACAGGGAAGGGCATATTGCTGTGCACGCATATGTGCATGGGACATGTGGTATGTGTTGGGCTACCCTCATTTAGCTTTAGAGGGAAAGAAAAGTTTTAAATGTTGCATTCACAAACCACAACTGACCAATCTGACTAATTGTCCCTCAAAAGCACCATTTACGTAGAAATGCAGTTTTGTTTTTGTTCTTCCAAACAGCATTGAACCAAACCAAGCAAAAGGCAGTGATGAGGATTATTCATGATGTGGATAAAGACAAATAGAGTATTTAAAGAAAGTGTTGCTGCTAATGTATCTTATTTGTACATTGTTGTTAGTTATTATTTATTATTTGACCAATTACAACACGTGCAACACTCCTAACTATCACACAATGAATGCTAGCTCAGGTCACTTGACACCCGGCACATCTAAAACTATTTATCTGCAAATTTGCCCAGTCTAGAGAACCACAACATAAATTGTGTTTTGCTGTGTTCCTCAGTCGAAAAACAGTGAACCGTGACATTGGAAACGCTGCTCTTTGTTGATAAGCTTTTTAAAGCTATGAGTCACTTCCTTATATTTGTTGTTCTTTCTGATTCGTAGCAAAACTTAACTCTTTCAACCACTCCAGCCCATCTTTCACAAAACCAACCCTGGATCACAACATGCCGTGGAGACATTTTTGAGGGCACAATTGGCAAGAACAAGGAAAGGAAGTGCAAACTTTCAAACGGCTCCAAGTGGTGGAAAATGAAAGAGGGGGTTTTTGTTTCCCTCTGAAGGCTGGAGTCTGATTTCCTGTGCGGCTCTGATTGGGAAAGCAGAGGCACGCACAGGGAGCCTGCTTCTGTATGGAGAAGCCAGATGACAGGCCTCACTGGCAACAGACTGTTGCTGAACAGCGTGCCGAAGTGGCCTTTGATTGATCATCAAACGTGCCTTTTATGAAACAATCGCTTGCGAGAACCTGTTTTAAAAAGCGGGGACTTTAATGTCTGAGCATGTGGTTGTGAGAGAACATAAACATAAGCAGCATTCTAGGACGCAGGAGTCTGTCTCCATCAGCCATGCGGTAGGACTAAAGGTGATGCAATGATTCAAACATGATGGATATTGTAAAACATAAGCACACAAAGAACTTCTGTTTGACTCTACACGTGTGCTTCAATCACAAAGCTCGACCAGACGGCCATTCTGCTTTGGTGGCAGCTGTACGGAGGTAGTGTCAAGCATTCTGTCCATGCTCAGCCATGTGGCTACGCAGTGCGTCTCATACTTCCCCGCACAGCAGGAGGTTGTCCATAAGGCCAGATGCCACATCCCCCCCCCCCTCCTACATGTCTTTTGTTATTTGAGTGACCCTTGGGTGCACCGCAACCCTGCTGACCCCAAAGAGCACCACCTTATTGACCAGCTCACAGCTCCATAGAGTCCATTACCTAAACCAATTTAAATCACACACTGGCTGTTGGAGAGGATTTCATCTTGTTTCAATATCAACGATTTCCTTGATTTGCCTTTCTCTAATTTGAAAGAATTCCTCTTGATTAGACAATAACGTGGTTACTGCATTAATGCTGTCACATATTCAGTGATGGACATTTTGGTTTTACGCTGGAACAGCTGGGTTCAGCACCATTAGCTCTGTATTAACTGTTGTTCACTGTTTTCCTTCTGACTGTGTCAGTGATTGTGGTGAGAGGTTTGCCACAAGAATAACCATGTTGTCTGTTTTTCATTTTACTCAGCCCACTTTCGTTGCTTAATGGTAAAAAAGTCCATTTTTTTCAGCCTGGAAAGGCTCAGACCAATTTATGCCAAACAAAAATCTTTTGGCAATGTTACGCCTCTGATGGACGCCTGGGGTAAAATATTGCACAGTATACAATATGTGACAGCTGCTCTCAGAAGGAGGAAACCGGGAAAGTGGACACAAACAGGGGCGACCAGTCCTTTGAGAATCATCGTCTTTTTTTTCAAGAATTAAATCTACAATTCCCACAAAAAGAATCAACCATGGTGTCCTCTATTTATAAAGATCAAGACAGTCAGTTGGTGGATTTAGTCATTTGAATCTAACTCAATAACACACATTTAAACCATAATGAGCAGCGTTGCAGGTTTTATTTAAACCTGCTGAGCAGATGCAACTCGTCCATCACACCTCCGGTGTGTCAGACTCTTTTACAATGTAATGGATACAAATATGGTTCATTCAGTTAAGGTTTCATTATGTTCCACGTGCTAAACGATGCGTTATGATAATATAAAATCTGTTAAAAATGCAAATCTACTTTGCCTTTGTACCCAAATTAACTTTGACCCGACTAGCGAGGACGTCCACCCGCAAATCCACAGACCACAGGTCAGCGTCGTAAACGCGCCGCGTGTTGGACGGGCACCAGCGGGGTAGCATGCACAGACTGTCCGAGGGATTATTTCCCGGGAATGTGTCCTTGGCGCAAACGCACCAAAAAAACCGGCGTGCCAACGTGTAAAAAAAAAACAAAAAAAAAACGCCCCGCTCGGCGGACTTGTGTCCGGCGGCGCTATGACCCAGCCGCCTTCTGCCAGTACCGCGGCGCAGAGCTGGAGGAGCGGAGTCATCTGATAGCTGTGTAGTCCACTTTGTTGCTGCAATCAGGATATCCTCTCAGCTCCTCGCTGAAATTCCAAGTTTTCTTTTTTTCTGGGGTGGTTGTAGTCCTAGTCCCCCCCCCCACACCTCCCCTCCCTCCCTCCCCTGAAAGTAAGCTCCCCGTCTCCGCCGGACGCTGTTGGACTGTTTCTCAACAAATGCTTTAGAGAAAAAAGTGCGTTGTCGACCCGCTTGGAAAACGGGATTCGACCACTGTTGGGGAATAATACCGCAATTTGGCACAACTACAGTCCGTCTTCGAGCTGTTTCCTCTAGACCGAAGAGAGACGGGTCGGACACCGTGTGTCCGTAGACGCGCCGGACTAACGAGTTATTCTCCCCTACAAGGACCACTTCTACTCGGAGAAAAAAAAAAAGTTGGAAGAAGCATTTCTTCGTGTCGCGCACAGCCCGGATTGGTCTTGGAGGCGCAGACCCTGCGTGCCGAGCGAGGAGGGAGTGGGTTCATAACGGACTCCTACAGTGGATTTACGCACAAGAACCTTCCCCCCCGCATGCAAGACACTGTCAGTCGACACCATGTGTCTCTGGTTTATTTTCCAAGCTCCGCTATGGATTTAACCGGTGTATAATTGTTAGTTGACTGCACTGTCTCTCCGCAAAATTGCCGCAAAGCTGAGACTCGCACAGCACCATGCATCGCTTCTTGGAGAAAATCTGCTGCAAAACTGAGGGAAGTCGGGAGGCAGCATGACTTGGGCTCTGGATTTCTTTGACTCTACATTCCAGTGTCATATAACATCTTAATGCTGTTCAATTTTGGTTTACAAATATGATGAAATGGCAGCCCCGGAAGAAGGTGAGTCCGGCTGATTTCTTTTCTTCCAATTATGGCGATAGATAACAATTCCCAGGAGCACAAGTTGGAAAGATTGGGCTCGGTCACAGACTGCCGCGCTTCCTATTCCACTATCCCACTGCTCACGAAAGGACCTGTAGACGGTTATAACCAGATCAGCTGAACTGTAACCAAAGAATACTTCATAACGATAATCAAGTTTTACGTCTCCTCTCCCACTCCGTTTAAATGACCGTAAGAGGCAGACAGCAATCAGCTGTTGTGCACCGCACTGCGTTGTCGTGTGGACACAATATGGCAGCGTATTAAAAGTGCTCATCCAGGGGAGTAACGTATGTTGCTTTAGTTAATGTCTCATACCGTGCTGTACTGTCCAGCACACAGACACCCACTCCTTTTCTGGACTAGTCGAGACGTCGGTCACTTGTCCTGTAGAATATCTGGAGTCGTGCCCATGAATAGAACACAATCGTTTGGTAATTAAATAGAGACAGTGGAACATTATACATCAGCGAGATTTGCAACCAAAAGTTTCTGAATGAAACCTCGGCACATCTTTCAGAGGATTCTGGCAGAAGGAGTAACACGTCTGTCTTTGTTTCTTGTTGCCATGGGTGGACACTCATTTTCCGATGCACGTTTGTATTGTATTCTCTTATTGCCAAATTTTTGGTAGCCTTGCAGTATTACGAAATGGAAAATATCTGAAAATCATCTGGGGTCTATAAAAAAAAAAAACCGGTTGCACTAAGATGCCGTTGGTTTGGATTTTTACCAGCAGGGGGCACTTGTCTTACAAGAAGCAGCCTTCCTTTGCAGAAGTGGGCTCTACACCGGTCTTCAGTGAAAGAAAGGACAATTAAAATCTTTCCTCTATCAACTGTATCACATTTTTTTCAAAACTTCTGCCACAATACTTTGTTGTATAGCAGCATGACAATGTGCAGGAATTATTCCCCTCCACCCTAATATTTCCGCCTTCTCAGCCTAGACATGACGATGGTGATGATGATGATGTTGTTATAACCTCCCCATAATACAGCTCACTGGTTACCAGCACCAGAAGTAGTACAACCACTCCTACCAGCACTGTTATCTGCTGAAACCTGCTTCTAATTAACTTGCCATCTCGTTGCCTGCATACGTCATGGTGTCATCTGTGTGGATGACCTCATCCCGAGAGATGAGATGAAAGTCAGTAATAGAAAAACCCAGCGTCCTAATGTTAAACTATCAACAGAGGAAATAAAACCTATGAGCATGCCCTAATGATTTCTACAGCTGTGCCGTGTATCTGCCAGAATCATCCATGAGACCCCCCTCATGAGGACTAAAAGCCTCTCTTCACTGCAGGCATTGCATTCATATGCGCTCAATCTTAAAAAAAAAACCCGAAAAGCAACAGTGTCCTTCACATGTAGAATCTCTTTTCATCAAGTATTTTTCCTAAGGTACACACTCATCGAGGAGGGAAATGGTGACTCAGTGTTTGGTGTGATGCTGGTCATGCTGGATGATCGATGCACACGTATAAAAACACAAGCACAGAGAGCAGTGCACACTAGTTTATCCACGTAGTGTTTTTGTGTGTTTGTTTCATAATCCCTTCACCTTGGCCTCTGGTTTAACCGAGACACTGGAATAAAAACAGCCATTATGCTCCACGTGGTAACAAAAGTCATTGGTATAGAAGAAAGAAAAGTGCTGGCTTCTTGTTTATCTGCTTTTCAATCTGTCTTCCCACTCCACTTGTTGGTTGAAATCAATAGAAAGTGTAGGAGCATCAAATTGATCCAGGCTGAGTGTTCTGTCCGCGTCGTCATTATGGATTACACTAATGAGTCAAAATTCCAAATCTGTGATGTTGGAGAGAAGAGCAGGCAGCCATTTCCTTTATGTTGCAGCTAGACGACATCTCTGTTCTGGAGTGAGAACGAGAAGATAGTATTTTTCTTTTCTTTTTTTTAAACCGGGAATTTGTGTTGTTAACTTTGTAATACTGTCATTTTGGTGGAGTTGCTCTGACCTGGCTTCGGTGAATTGTGTCTATTACACAATGTTTAAATGTGGAACGGGAGACTTACGACTAAAGGCTGTCAGAGATTTCTGATAAAGGTTAGATAAGACTAACAGTCTGGCCTGCGATAATCAATGTTTTCTGAAGATTGAGCTTTTCCTGAAATGCAACAATGCACACGTCACCATCTCCTTTTAAAGTAAAGAGGCACTGATGTTTTGTGTTTGTGAGGCTCAGGAATGCTAACATGGCTGATAGCATTAGCGGGGTAGGGAGGGGTTACAGCAGCTGCCCCGGCAGTCGTCTGTGGGCGGGGTTGTATCAGAAGAACGTAACGCGGCTGGCACCTATCCAGAGGGAATGACACAATGAGCTAGCATTGTGTCAGGTAAGAGATGGCAGCGTGCCGAAAGTGCACCTAAAGGAATGAGAGCCCGTAGTTTGCATTCAGAGAACACAGAACCCTTGGGGTCGTTATTCAAGACACCGGGTACTTTCAAGGGTTTGTGTACAGTACCAGGTTTGGACGTGGTACTGTTTGGACATTAGTTATGGTCTCCATTGGCATGGCAGGACTGTGTATTCCTTGTCCGCGAATTTCTTGTGTGGAACAGCTGAAAAACATTCCAAGGTCCCTTTTTTCTTTTTTTCTTTTGCTGCCAGATGTGTTTTGGAGCCATCATCAGCCAATGTTTTCTTGAGCAGATTGGCTCATAACCTGTTAATATGTTGGTTGGTCTCATATTACAAAGCCAGGCAGTGGATTTATATTTCACATTATGGCCTGTTGCAGTGTGACCAAGTCAGTTGGAAGTGGTTTTTCTTTTTTTTTTTTTGTGGTTCCGCCAGATGTTTTTGTGGGTTCCACACAATTGACCTGAGATGTTCTCACCTGAGAGCGACTGTTCATGTTTCCGTGGCCAAGCTCACGGACGGCTTTGACTCCTACCATCAGCAGCCGCACTCTTACATGCCTGACCGTGTTCATTGGCTTTTCACTTTGGGGAGTTTCTCATGCTGCTTTTCCCTCTTTGATTCAGTAATATTTATGAACTCTCTGCCGGGGGGGGGGGGGGGGCTGGCTATCACTCCCTTCCTGGCTATCTCTCCCTTCAGCGCTCCATCAGGCCACGTGACGTCTCCTGGCTGGCAGCAGCACGGCAGTTTTTGGAATACACTTACAGAAGGGGAAAATCCATCAGAATGTGAAGAGAAGCGCTAGAAGACACGCTAGAAGAAAGCGCGCGGGGGGGGGCGGTCAGTTGGGGGAAGGAATGACTTTGGGAGAAGCTGGACATGAATTGAGATACACCAGGGAGCAAATGAATGATGACTAGATAGTAGGACTGTAGGAAATAAGGTGATACATTGGTGGATATTGGGGGGAAGACTTGCCTTTTAGAGCTGTAAACATTGATAGAAATGGAGATGGTTGGCCTTTCGAGAAAATGGGAAAGGGTCTGAGACGAGCGAATACGATTGCGCTGGAGATTTGGAGTTTAGGAGTGAGAGCCCCTAGAGTGATGCAGCAGGGATAATTAACGATCGCGAGTGATAGCAACTGCTGTTCCTGATGCTGCGCTGTATTTACGGCCCAGCACGCCGAATGGAATGGGATGTGGCCGCCCCCCCTGGCCTATCCTCCTGGGGCATGAAGCGTTAGCGTTGGGGGCGGGGGACTGGTTCAGGCAGGGAGGGGGTTGCGTGGGGGAACTGCGACTCAGCAATACAGCTGAAAATGTATGTGCCGTACTCGCTCTGTTAATCCCGGCCCACACCCTCCCATTGGGCGAGCCGGACAGAGATGGAGGACAGAAGGAATGGCTTCCTGGAATGCTTGGCCTTTCTTAGTGGTAATGTGGCGCAGTGGTCTGCGGTGCGCGAGCTGCAGGTATATGCCCTATAAGGCACTCCTGGGAGTCCACTGTCAAAATACAATAGGAGAAGAAAAAATAGACACAATGGTGACTGGTCCATCCTGCCCTCATTAATCCTCATTGCTGGGAACTGCACAGGTCACTGTGAATGCGGAGATGGATTTTTGGATAGCGAGTGGTAAATGCAAAGATTGATTTATGTGTAGAATGGTCCATTTGTAATGATTTCCTCCAAGCTTCAGAGCACCCATTTCTGATTTGTTACAGCTTTCCTTTATCCCCCAGTGCTTCTGTTTGAGCAAATGGAGCTATGTTCGAGTTTATTGAGGTCATTGTTCCAGGGG
This sequence comes from Pungitius pungitius, assembly GCF_949316345.1. Lineage (NCBI taxonomy): Eukaryota > Metazoa > Chordata > Actinopteri > Perciformes > Gasterosteidae > Pungitius > Pungitius pungitius. Next base: position 15,612,196 of record NC_084904.1, on the reverse strand, counting down.
TGCGGTCAGCTGCTCTCAAGGCACAGGAGGTGCCTGCCTCTGGGTGCCTCCGCAGGGAATAAAGCGGACCTGACTTGATGGACCACATCAATAGAAACAAATTTCCTTGTTCTATGAGGTGGAACAGTCCTGTGCAGGAGTTAAGCTCTTTTCTTTTCATTCCTCTTATTGGTTAAGCTTCTGTATTATGTACTCAGTCTTGCAAATACTGAGGGGTAGTGTTTCAGACATAAGCTGGCTAAAACATGTTTTGAATAAGGGCTGTCATTGGCACTCGAGGCACATCCTTTCAGTATGTGGCCTCCAAAACATGCATACTTTTCTCTGTTCCACAAAATGTATCAAAGTAGAGCGGCCAGAACCGCAGTTCCTACATTCCTTTATAACTCAACACTGGACTGGTTCCAGTGGGCCGGGCATAGTATCCGTTCATTCTTCAGGCCCTGCAGCTGTCTCCATCCAACGCACTGCTGTTTTATTGTGACGGACGTTTGCCACTAGTGTGTTCTAAAGAGGGCTTGTGATTCAGCCTGGAAAGAAATGTGTGAAGAGCACCACTAATACCACCCCGCCTCATGCTGACGCCCCTAAATCCCGCTAATTCCATCGCTTCTTTTGTCAGAGATGGGATTCATAAGCCCTCCTTTGAAGGCTCAATTTTCCAGGAGTGTGTCCATGGCTTAGCTTTAGGCTCCATGTAGAAAGGACTGGACATTCCATTCCCTCGGATTGACAGCCCGGTCTGGGACCGGAGTGGTCAGCGTCTAGTTCTTGACTACATTATGGTTGATTGTTGACCAAAAACAATCAACAATTAACCCCTGAATCTTCATGACCACTGCCCACTTGTATAAATGGCACAGTGCAAGAGAGAGCCAAACCAGATTAGCCTGGCCCCAGTAGGGGCTGTGCAATGTTTGTGCAGTCAAACGGTGTAGCAGACGCACACAAAATGCCTCTGAGGGTTTCTCCAGGGGTCACAGAAACAACCAAGCCCAGAGCGGATTGTTTTAGTTCACCTCACCGTCACTCGGGTCTCTCTGTCCATGCCTATCCTCAGTTTTCCTGCCATGCTGAATGTGGTGGGGGACTGCGGGTAGCTTTGAGAGGTTTTTTACTGCTCGCTGTAAAATCCCGCAGGAAGGAAGGAGAAATGGTGCCGAGCACGACCCACTGAGCCCTTTCCCTCTGCGTCTCTCGGGGCTGGGTTTAGCTGCTGTTCCCTCTCGTAAGTTTGGATTTATTTATACGAGGCTTATATTGGGATACTTATGTCAGGCGTATGTTTATAGTCTGTAAGAAATGCAGGGCAGGGAGCTCCTCCTTATACTCCGTGGGCTTGTCTCTTAAGGGAGATTCGTGCCTCCAGCACACTTAACAAGGCAGACAGACAGGTGGTGACTGACAGGCACACTGGGATGAATTCAGTAATGAGGACTATAGAACAAGCCTCCATGGTCAATCCCCCCTCCATGCTCCCCTATTGCAAATGATCTCATGCCTCATAGGTTTTATATATTTAACTAGGGGTCCTGTTTCAGTCTAATAGAGCCATAGCAAAGTATGGTGCAATGCTGTCGTTGCCCCCTCCTGCCCCCCCCTTACCAGGGCTGCTCTCTGCCCCTTCTGTGTTCACCCCAACAGTGTTACCTGCTGTTGTGCGTGTTCCTGTGGTCCGCGTCTTAAACCTGAAAGTGTTCGGGTTGTTTGTTTCTGCCACTCTCTGTAGACTAGATCTGCGGATGTGACTTGAACCTTAATGTGCACCGCGCCACTCTGGCTCCAGCAAATTGCATTGCTCCTTCCTTTTTTAATGGGCTGTTTACCAAAAAAACAAATGTGAAAGATGCCTTTGTGCATCTGTGAATATATGTGTCAACTTGTGTCTCGTCTTGCGTTTGTTTGTGCATTTTAAAACGTCCTCTTTTTGTAATGGTCTTGAAGTCTTTTGTAAATTGTGAGCGATATCTTTGTGTCAGATAAGACGTGATTAATGACAGCTGCAGAATATTATCATCCATCAGAGATGTGCTGCTGAAACACTGTACCTTTTTATCTTTCACGCAGCCGCCGGCCTTAACTCTTGGATCTATATTCCTATGACTTGGGTCAAAGGTCACATTAGAGGATGTTTTGTTCAGCAGTCTAGAGAGTCCTCCAGTTACCGCTGTGAAATCTCAAGCATCAGCAACCCCTTAAGTGTTTAAATATACTGTTCCGGGCTGATCGCTCCTTCAGCGGCTGGCCAGACGTCTCACAGTGTCTATGGTGGGTTGTGACATTATTTGAAGTAATGCCGGCATTTATAGCCGTGTAAAATGTGTTTTGCAGCCCTCGCCACCTGTCCGGGTGTTCTGAACGTGCATAGTGCTGTGAATGCTGCCCTGTCGTCTGAAGAAAGAAACTGGTATGCGTCGCTGCAGCTGCTTGAATGAGGGCTGTAAAATAAAAAGATCCGTTATCACTCATTGCAACAAAAAAAAACACAACCACACACACACACACACACACAACAGTTGGTGCAAGGCTTCAGGTGGGAAATAAACCACGCCAATCTGATTTCAGCTGCAGAGAATGCTGCAGCTCATGTAGTAATTTTTTCCGGGCATAATGCTGCAGTGTATCTGTCAGAATAGTAAAGCTCAGCTGCCCCATTAGGTCTGGATAAAGCTAAGGTACGACCCAGGTGCTGACTCAAACTGCTGAGCCTCGTGCTATAACGAATGCATACATTATACTGCACAGACACCGAATGGTTTTTGTATGTTGCTGCTGGGTAGTGCATCGTTTTACAACCCCCGGGGGGACATTGCTGTAACCCAGTCGTGCTGGCTGGCATTTGGACATGTGAAATTATCCAATGCCGGAGTCTGTCAATGCACACGACTGCATGTGTCCATCGGGCTCCGACCACTCGCGGAAGCCTTCAAACAGGCTAAGCTGCCCGCCTGCAGCACTGGGAACAAACCACCTACCCTCAAACATTGGGCTTTTATTGTCTTGGAGACAACTGGGACGTTGGGACATACAAGCTCAACAGCCATCAGCTCAAAACTGGTGTGACTACATATTGGGCCCTCAAATGCACTAAAGGCTGCTAACATTTACGCCAGCAGATCTATCCCCCCCCCATGTCCGCGTTGTGCTGCTGCTTTCACGCTAACAGAGTATGGCCTCAGGCAGAGCAGGTGTGGGCTACGTCTTTTCGACGGACACACACACTCAGGGGAAACTGGTTGGCTACGGTACCGTTCTTAGTGAAATGGCAGACCAGGATTGTTTGTTGGAGGGTTGGAAAAGCTCTCTGCTGGTCGTATGTTGTGGTCTGAGTAGAGAGTGAGCAGGTGCTTAGACATTAAAGCAGCCCTCCATGTGCCAACGTGCTCTTGGTCCCAAAGGAACAATTTTCATCTGGTAAAATCCTGTTTGCTGCAAATCTGTTGACAAGGCCGGGTGCCAGCTGGTGTTTTCAAGTGTGTCTCTTTGGCACTATGTTAAAAATCAGATTTAATTGCTTGGTTTTTTGCCTGTTCCTGGAATCCAGCAATTGATGAAATTACATAGTTCAAGGCCTTGAATGTGAAATACATGGGATTCAGAGCATTCATATAGCAGCAAATGACTATTTGCTATGTGTATAATGGAGTAATGTCCACCTGAGCAGAGTTACACCTGAGTGATGCACTCTGAAGACCCTGCCGGTGCTCCCATGCTTGATTGAAGCTATCCACTGGTTGCTGCAGCCTCTAAATCTACCACAGCCCACAAACTGTAGTTTTTCACCCAACGAGGCGTCTGTTGTTTCTGTAGAACTTTCCAATGATTTTCTCAGTAGTGCAAGGGATAGAAATGATACATTGACGTGATATAAAATATTAACCATGTTGATGATCATCATATAATATAATGTACGTTGAACGCTGGATGAATTCGAATGATTCCTATCACATTTAATGCCGTGTTTCAAGTGACGAGTAGAGCCTTAAAATAACGACAATATATAAAATATAAATGCCTCTCATAAATGTATCAGTTATTGAGCAATATTTTATGGGAGACCGACAGTTGTTGAAGGTTTCATCACACTGCCTTGCGAGTGCCCTTCTTCATCTAGAAAGCTTATTGTCAAAAGCAGAAGGGTCCCAGTTATACATATGGATTCATCGTTGTTTCTGGCTCCTTTCGTTTCAGCTGAGAATGTATTTTGTTCTAGAAAACCAAAATCGACTTGACATTTGAAATGGATTTGTAATCACAGTGAGAGACGAATGCAATAGCGTTGTCATTGAGCTGTCAGTCTGATGACTGGTGGCGAGACAGCTCTGATACAATTCTTTGGTCCTGCTACAGAAGTAATAATTATGAACTGATGAAAAAGGTTGAACAATAGCAAAGTTGCTGGTGAGTGTGCCGCTCGGCGCGTGTTTCCTGTGTAGATGGAGTTCTTCAGTCTTCTGAGCGCTCTTTGGCAAACAGACAGACGGACTGGCAGGTTGACAGATAGTGTAGACGTGAATGTGGCGGGCGACACTCCTTCCGAGTACATTATCACAGTCCATATTCCCATGAAGAGACACTCATTTCATTCCCCGTCCTTGTTTCCTGCGATGTCGGAAACTGTCGCCGTGGCGATGGGAATGGCTCGTTTTTTTTGCATTGATGCACGCGCTGGGTTTTCTCAATCAGAGAGTCTTTAAGCGCTTTCCTGTTTGGTAAATTAGCGTCAAATGATCTTGTTTGAGGGCTCGTCTCTTCTTGGCTTGTTCAACGGAGACTCCCGGGGGGATTCGTGAGAGGATTCAGATCGGAGGTTGTGAAGATGAGAGGGGGGACTTTTGAACCCTGATTAGAATATGGGTTGAGTTAATTACATTTGTTTTTTTTTCTATCTATTCTAATCTAATTACGGATGGTTTCTCAGTTAATCCTCAAATGAAACCTGAACCGGTCCCATGAAGGAGGGGGGGGGCTGAGGCAAGAAGCGATACTCCTCGCGGCCGCCCACCCACCTCCTCTTCCACCTCCTCCTCCTCCTCCTCCTCCTCTCATCCCTTCAAAGCCGTGCAGAGGAGTGAACAGATGTGATGAGGAAGCTTTGTCTCCGTCAGTGCTTCGGTTTATTCCACCGAGCGGCGTGAAACCGACACCTTGTCTGTCAAAGATCCGGTCAGGGTCTCACCATTTAATTAATTGAGAATATAAACCGCAGACGGGGAACACCTCCACGTGTTACGTTGCCGTCTGTGGGCCCGTTCGCACACATGACTTGAACACAGACTGCAATAAGAGCATTAGGATAGGATATTATAACGGCGCAATGGCACGATCCCAGGAAACGGTGGGCTGCAGAGTGTCTGTGCTGCAGTGTGGACCCCACATGATTAGGAACAGATGGCAGCAGACCGATCACATTTGTTTCCGTCGTCCTTACTCCCACCGCCTTTGTTCTGCAGGCATATTCCAACTTCTTCATATGTTTCAAACTTCTCTGAGTGTAGGGAACTTCTTCATGCTGACAGCCTCTTTTGTTTCTTCTCGTTGAATATCTGAGCAGCTCTTGACGTGGTGGCTGATTGGAAAGATCAAGAGATGCTCTTTGTCTCCAGTTTCTCTGAATAAGAGAAGTTAAAGGCCAAAAATGCAATTCAAGCACTTCTGTCTACCCCCGGATGACACTCCTACGCCGTCGCCTTGCTTTCCTGTCTCGCATCGTTTCTCCCTTTTTCTCTTTGTCTAAATTCAAACCCCTCATTTCTCCCCATCTACCTCTGCATGTCCTCTGTACTCCATCTTCATGCCGGTGCCTCGTAGGAAGAAACAGCCTTTAGCTGTAAATTGCCCCATTTCTCACATTTCATTTTTGAAAGTTAAAGCAGGTAGAGAAAAAATGGGGGGAGAAGCTGCTAGCCCAGCACATTGGTGAATACATTAGTACCCCTGGGTCCCTGAAACAAAAGAAGTTTTTCTTGATTCAACCCAAACTTACGCGCAAGCTCTTCAGTGTACGTACACAAGCAGCCTGTATGTTGGTCATGACGTGAAACCGAAGCAGGCAGTCTAAGTACAACACTCTGAAGCACACCGGGCTCAGGGCTTTTCGCGAGTGAAGAAAAAATATCGGGACATTTCCATTACTCTGCAAATGTGTAAGTCCATAAAAGCATAAAATTAGAGATCTGTGGAGCATAACATTAATTCGGAGACCTCTACAAAAGGTCAAAGGATATTTTCAGACTAAACCCACGATTAGCCTCTTGTTTGACATACAATGTTAATGCTTGGTAAGAAGTTACCCAGTGTGGAATTGGTATGTCCAGTCGCACATTAATCCTGCTTTGAAGTCTTTTAAGTCTTCTGTGACCTACTAAGGATTAGGGATGAATTTCCCATATTGTTTCTGATGCACGTACATAACATTTGAGACATTATTGAAATCTGGGGTCTGCAGAGCGTTTTGCTGCTGAGGCAATCTGTTCCTGCTCGCTGTCCCATTTTTCCCTAGTTGCCACTCTCCATGGTTGGAGATTAGGGGAGGGGAGTGTAGCAGCCAATTACAGTTATATCTTTGTCCCGCTGGAGACTCCGGGGCTGTCTGCAGCCCCCTTTTTCCTCAGTCGAAGGGGCACCCGCTTTTCTCAACTAGGCCAATTTGTCCAGATCACTCATTCAGGTTGGTGTCATTTCAGGGGGAGGGGGGCTGCTGATGTCTGCCTTTTAGAGGGATGATTATGGTGAAAGCAAAATGCAGATGATTCGTAATCTCCTTTGAAGAGTCGCACCTCCTTTCTCTTTTCTTCACGTCTTTATCTCATGATCCCATTTCCTTTTCGTTCAAGGTCTTCCCAGTGTCCCGTTGACCTCCTTTTTTTCCCCTCCTTGATTCTGTTCTCTCTGGATCTCCTTTCCACTCGTCATTATCTCCTCTCTGTCTGATTACATTTCCCAAGGTACCATCATCCCCGTTTCTTCTTACTTTCTCTGCGCTTGGTAACGGACTCTTTTAACGCGTGGACGACAAATCACAGACCCCCATGTAAGAATATAGGCTAATCTGGGCTTTCATTAGTTTGTGTACATGAATATTGCATGGCTGGTTCTCCTTTGCTAGCACAGATTAGTTCCCACTCTTTTCCCTTGGTTAATTGAAATCCATTATTATCTGACTGCAGTCAGGAGTCATGCGCCAAAAAAAGCTCCTGTCTGAGGCTGTACTCCAAGGCCGCTCCGATCACCTCCACCTCCCGCTCCCAAGCCGTCAAACCCAAAGCCCTGCTCTTCCAACGGACACCAATCAAAGGGCTCTTCTGGGTGAAGCAGAGCAGAGTGATGGGAAATGAGGTTAAGTGCGCGGACTGACCGACCTTCAATATTGCAACGCCCTTCCATATCAGAATCTGACAGCCCGTGAGAGTGTGGAAAGAAAGGGCTTGGTGGGACGAGTCGTAATTGGACTGGGATACCAGCGAGTAGATGAAGCATTTAAGGCGCCGACCTGTCTATTTGCACCGCGTGAAGGGTGTGAAACAACTGACGGGTTCACCCATGTTTTTTTTTTTTTTTCTTGCTTTCTTTTTTTATAACAAGAGCTTCTGTATACTTTCGCCTGCAATAAACAACGCAAAAACATCCACCCGCACCATACATACCTTTTGGGTGGTAAAAGCCAGATATGTAGAAAATCATTTTACACTATTATTTTTTTGCTTCCAGATAAAATCTTCAGAAGAGTGTCTGTGGGGTGCTATTTTAAAAAGGCCCCCCTCCCGTCTCTATCTGATCTTGTGTGTTGTTACTCGGGGACATGAGGGGGTGGAGCAGTGTGTCGAGACTCTTTGGAAACAAGGTCCTCCATGTTGCCCCTGGACACGTTCCCCTTGTCAAGCAGCTAATTTTATGCAACCCTCATCATGCCTTTGGAACGGAGAAAGAGAGAGATTTTATCTTCAGGATGGTGCCGAAATAAGAGGAGGAAATTGAGTAGAAACTGTTGCTATGCATAAAAGCAAGCGTTTCATCCTGTTTTCCTGCCTCAATCCTCTTTCCTCATTTTTCTTTTCTTTTTTTTCATAGATTTGTTTAATTTTTGATGTGCTGGGAATTTAGAGACACATGACCCTGCACGCAATATTTTTATATATATTCTCCAATTCACACAGTCTTAACTATCTCAGGGCCTGTTGTGACTGTTTGCCCAAATCAAGAATTTCCCTAAAATGTAATATATTTTCCACCCCATTATTTCCCTGTCAATTTTTTTTCTTCCTTTTTTTCTACCTGCTTTCACGCGTGCCAGTTTGTTGAAAACGAGCAACAGAATTATGTGATGCTTTTCTGCTGACACACTTGTGAGAGTCACATTATCTTTCAAGCTGAATACCTAATTATTTTCTTCTCAGGCACAAAAAAACACGTAATTCAATCTTTCCTTTTACTCCTTTCTGTCTCGGTCCCGCCGCATGACACCGCGTGGTCGTGTGGTGGGACTGGAAATGAGAGGCACGGTGGCACAGTGTCAAAGAGCAGCAGATTGAACATTGGCCTGAATAGTCCAGCAAATGTTTGCAGATTTTTTTATTCAAATTAGCCCACATTTTTGGCTCAGAAGCCAAGGGTGCAGAGCGAGCTCTGCAGTGGACACCTGCTCTATTAACCCCACATAATGCCTTCCAGTGTTTGGGGGTGATTGCATGAATTATCACAAAGATGGAATTGCTGTTTGGGTTTGCAACTGTTTGCCTGTACAGAGAACATAAAAATAGCAAATAGAAAGTTAGATTTAGCCGCCTTAAGAATCTGAGGAGTTCTTTTGTGGGTTCCACATTTTCCACTTTTAGTCCTACGTTTAGTCAAACAATGAATCTAAACCTGAGCAGAAGGCTGCTACTGCCCGACATCAGACAACATTATTTATGGTGTGTGTAGCTGTCGTTGGTGTTTGACTTATTGCAGGGTCACAGGATGTGGGTGGATTTAGATGGTACTTTATCACTCTTACCACACCATTCTTAATCAAGTCACGTCCCACCCCGTCGCTGCGCTGGGTCACCTCCAGTATCTGCATCTGGGTGTGTGTGTGTGTGTGTGTGTGTCCAAGTATGAGTGTATGTATAGTATTTGCTGTATAAGTGTGTTGCACAACATCATTTGATACTATCGTCTTTGACCACACACACACACACACACACACACACACACACACACACACACACACACACACACACACCATCTTTGTCCAGATACGGACATTTATGGAGCAGCAGCGAGCCTCCCGTTGCTGCCATGTTCTTTTTCACAATTGGAGGCCACGACTTGAATGTATTCAGCAAGTATGTGATAGGTGCAGATTCACACTCTCTAGTCCCATAGATATATTCACTTTTTTAAAGGTTATTGTTTTAGGTCTTTTTAATTGGCTTTTTCTTGCAGATCGGGAGGGCGGATGACACGCTGCAAAGGGTTGCAGTTGTATAAAGACATTTTCGGCACAAGTATCTTAACGAAATGTTAACGATTGTCTTGATAGGGGATCTCTGCAGTATGCATTGTCTTTGATTTGGGATATTCAATACCAGTCAAAAGTTTGGACACAATTTTCAATGAGGAAATGTGTCCAAACTTTTGACTGGTGGTGTATATTGGACAAAACGGTTGTCTTCCTGGTTTCAAAGGCAACAACATGCAACAGATATCACATTCATAGCACTCCCCAAGACTCGTAAAGAGGTTTCGATGTGTACAAAAAAGTCAGTTTCCATTTAATTGAGAGAACTTGCACCTTGTGATCTGTTGTCGTGACAACTGTAATGCAAAAGTTTTGTAACAAAGGCCGACCTTGTGTGGATTTGTGATGTGTTTTTTTTGACGGTGCACAGCACATCGCCCTCAGCCCTGCTTCCCTGTCCTCGGTTGGTTTGTTCGCTCTGACATTGGCCGCCCTGTCCCGCTTTTAACCTGAGTCTAAAGCCATGACTGATGGGATTCACAAGCCTCCTCCCTACTTCACCTTTCACTGGGTATATATATATATATATATATATATATATATATATATATGGAATAGAAATGTACCTATGCCAATTGATGTCTGTGTGTGTGTGTGTGTGTGTGTGTGGTTGTCGGATCTTTGACATTAACCTACAAGTGTGTTTTATTTCCTTTTTTTTACTGTGTGATTTAGCCAGAAAAGCCTCTGCTGCTCTCCATCACACGTGTGTCTTTACGAAGTCTCGGTTGAATAGATATCATGCCAGGGGGTATTAAATGTTTAATGCTGGTGGATGTAGAAGATTGGCTTCTACTTGTCCTGATTAAATATTTAGGGATGTCTGAATGGTGCATTTGACATTGCGAGGTGCTGAGGGACCGTGATCGCCGTGTGAAATGTGGGAACATAACTGACTGCCAGCTGTCTATTTAGTTAGGACTTTGGTGCAACTGGGACCTCGACGAGTAATAGTGGTGCCAGACCCAGGAGGACGGGAGGTGAGAGGGGGAGGTTATATTTAGCCATGTCCCGTTTAACACAGCCCTGTTTCCCCTCAATACATCTCCCCCCCCGCCTCTGTATGGGACCCATTGCTTTGTCTTTTTGAATATAAGGGACACTCGACAAGGATAAAACTTGGTTTGGCATACAGACCTAATGTCTGTAGACAACTGTGAGCCATGTATTTCTTAGTTTAACTTGATGGAAATGGCAAAGGCTGCCAATTTCAGTGAAATGGGGCATACATGTTTTAGAATAGTGTTTTTGACTACAGTAGAAGTTCTCCAAAGAAAAGAGATTTGAGTTTATTTCAGTTTCCATCTGGAAAATTCAGCCAGGCACAAGTATTAAGACAGGCTTGGATTAATATCTTAAAATCAAAGAGCCGCTTGAGCACCAAATGGCATAATCCATTTACCTGACATCTCTGTCCACATTCAGTGAGAAAGCCGGCGAAGCAGCAGTATTTTCTAGGTTGCTGATCATTATTTATAGTGGCTGCTGACAGACACCGTTTGATTTATAAAAAAATGTTTTTTGGCTGCTTGGTAGATCGAGTGGCTTTATTTGGAGATCAGAGCGTTACACTATTTTTCTTTCTAGCAGAGGCAACTAAAGGCAAAATATCCGATAATGCATGTAGAGCTTTATTATGAAATTAACTAACTTGCCGTGTGTTTAGGTCTCTGCCGTGCTAGTTTGTGATCTCCAGGGGCCTCTCTCTGCCCCCTGCATACCATATCCTCCGTCTTTGGAAGCAGTATGAGGTGTTGGGATATTAGAACCATTTCTCTAACTCCGACGCAGACCTGGTTGCACCACAGACCACTACAGTGCTGGCTCACACGGGCTGCATTGTTCTGAGAAGCTCACAATGGAGACATGTGCACAGAGACTTACTCTCATTGCATTCCTCTATTCCTCTGAGGTTTCCATGTAGTATGCCTCCAGTCCCTTTCCCCAGCGCACACATGCACAATCACAGCCACATAGTAAGAGCAATCCCGCAGTGTGTAGCCCAAAACAACTGCAGTCTGTGACCGCAGAGATAAAGAGGAGGGAGGCAAACTTAGTCCAGCTGGGCAGTATTGCCTCTGTTCAACAAAGGAAGAGTCAAGTAAGCAAAACGCATGTCTGACTTGGCCTGTCTGCTTGGCTGGCCTGTTGGACAACCCACAAAGGAGGAGAAGAACACCTTCACGGGAACAGCCTGGAGGCAGGAGGAACCTTCACTTCCACAGTCAAATCTCCTTCCGAGAGGACACACGCTCTTGAAAGCAAGCACAGAGGAAAGCATGTGATCCGTAATGCCACGTTATGTATGTGGATGCTTGGATTAGCATTAGTGTATATGACCTTTTTTTTAAAATGATAGCTCCAAAAGTGACTCCAATTTGAGCGATTGAGTGGTTCTCAATACTGTAACCGTTGAACCACTTAGGTCTCAAACGACCATCGAGCAGATGTGGCTTTCATGCATTGATAAAACAAAAAGAAGCTTTAGAACTGTGTGGGGGCTAAACTAATGATTTAAAGGGACTTCTTGTGGTCTCGAGCAAAATAAAAAAAATGTCATGACAGTCTGCCACCACTGTCTAGTCGTTAAACTATTCCAGTGGTTTGTGGTTGGACTTTAATGCCATTTTCATTGTTTTCATTGTTATTTGTTTGCACTGGTGTATTTATACATTATATATATATATTTTTAAACTATTTTTCTTAGGAATATTGTCAGGTCTCTGCTCTTCATAAGCTGAAGTATGTCAGAAGAATCTGACGCAGTCCAAAATCCGACTTTCTCGTAACGTCGTCTTGCACCACAGTCCATTACTCTTTGTGAGGCTCCGGCCTTTACTGGGGTCAGCCGCACACGGCACACGGGCCTGGAGGGCAGAAGCCGTCTCACTCAAGGGCTGCTTGTTACTAGAATGATGCCACTCCACTTATTGGTTTACAAATCAAATTATAATGTTAGTTTTTAATTTAATCCCTGATGCACATCTAATTTCACTTGGAATGGCGGACCCCCCCCAGACAAATGGTGAAGTTGTTCCGAGTGTTTAAAGAACCTTGCTGGGTGGATCAAGGCTGGATAAGTGGTTACGGTACGAAGGAGGCCTCATTGGGCCCGTTATGGCTCGATGGTTTAACTATAATCCGATTGGGCACGGTGGGGAGACCCCGATGCCGGCAGCATTAGGTCCTCAGAGCCAGACAACCAGTGGGCTCACACCTGCCACTCCATTTCATCTCAATGTTCTCGCTGATTACTGACAGTAATTAAAAATTCTAATTATATTGGAGTCTCTATCGAGCAGGATTTGTAGAAATGCAGATTATTAGCTGGTTTTGTTTTGGCTCAATTACCCACTGACGTCTCGTGGGAGCCGTAGCTCGTAAACTACATGCGAGCTCTGCCAGCTCTTTCTCCAGCAGCAGGCAGACCTGTTAACACCTGCAACCAACCAGGTCTGCCACGGTCAGTGGGACTGTTTGAGGTATCGGGGCTAGAACAAGATGCAGTCTTCTGATGAGATGCCCCCTCGTCGGTGGCTCTTGGAGACCTAATGAATATTCAGAAGCTACTTTGCATGTAAAGAAACGGATGATTGGAACAAAGTGTGGAGAGCGGCATGGCATTGGGGTTGTTGAAGTTTGACCAATCAAACCCAAACCAGAGCGGGATTTCCAGAATGGTGAGACGGAAAAGACTTGTTCAGATTAAACGCGAGAAACCACTGGTGGAAAACATGAGTGGCAGAAGCAATCCTCTAAAGCAATCTACAGCAGCCCATCCAACCTTGAAGGAGCTTACAATGGGCCGAGCGGTTTCCTTAGCATTAGCGGTCTTGTGTGGGATGCTGTATAATCTACCTGCCAGATTAAGATGACATGGTCATTGTCTTGAAGAGAGAATTGAATTATGGTGTGTGAAGGGAGTTTAAATGAGATTAGGGAGAAAGAACCCATCCAACATGCGTGAGATGAGCAAAGTCAGGGGCTGTGCACCGACTACACTGTCACTCTGATACAAGCACACACAAACACACACACACACACAAAGGATCTAAATATACGATGCACACTTGCACTATTCAAATCCCTATGTCCACTCAAACACTTATAATGGTTCTATATTTGTTGACCACAATGCATTGTGGTTTATTCCCTGCTGTTTTGCTTCTTTCTTATCAGCAGAAATGAAGATTTTCTTCCTTCATGGTGACAGTGCATTCTGTCTCTCTCTCTGTGTGACTGTTTTTTCCTCACTGTGTCTGCTTGTTGCAGTAACCCTACCACGAGTATATGGGCTAATCCCCAGGATGTGTGCGATTAGCCAACAACTACTCTGAAGCATGTTTATTAGTATCTGCTCCGTTTAAGCACAGCTAATCTCCTCGCATACCCAAACTGCTGAGTTCTCATGGTCCTCCCCCTCCATGTTCTCTTAAAGTCTGTCTCTTTTCATGTTTTACCTCGGGCTCTGTGCGCGTGCATGTTTGCGTGTGTGCGACTTACAATGGCTGAGTGCACGTATGTCTGTCACGCATTTGCTTTGTGTGTGTGTGTGTGTGTGTGCAGGGGTCCACTCTGTGTTGCAGTTTAATTCCTGTTGATGCTGTTATCTCAGAGGATATTGCTGTGCAAGTGTCTCCCCTTGGGGACAAGAATATGTTTAGAGATGCTCTAACAGCAGCTTGCCATTTGTTTCATCACCATTGATCATCCAGTGATGTGTTGCACAAAGGAATTATAACAATAGTGATGTTATCAATTAATTGTGCTCCATCGAATACGTTGGAATTGTGTCCCTTAGACCGGTATTTATATGCCACGTTTACGCAAATGCATGTTTGTCTGTGCCTGTGCATCAATCGAGGTGGGAGGATTAGAATCAGCAGATGGACTGTATTTGCCTTAGCCACCCGTGTGCTGACACAGACGGCGTCAATCTGGTGTGCAGAGCTGAGACCAGGTTGTTGCTCACTGGGGTAGAGCCAGGCCAGGACACCCTGTCTGGCATTATGCAGCAGCAGGGAGTCCGGGTGGGACCTGAGTCCAGTCTGTCTGCATGTGGCTATTGTTAAGGTGGACTGGAGTGTTAAGTGGAAACTTTGACATGGTTATTTTTGCTCGTGTAAAGATCAAAACGCCAAAAATTGGACATTGAGCTGCAGTGCAGGAAAAATATGTCATAAAACATAAAAGGAGAGGAAGAGTAGAAAGTAGCAAGTTGAGGTGTGCAGGCGGAGCGAGAGAAGAGGGCGGGGACCTTTAAACCCTTGCAAGGGTTTCAGAGTCAATTATTTTCCTTCTAAATACATTCATGCTTTTTCATTTCCCTTTGTTCTTTGTTCGCAGTTATCACCGTGCTCTCCACAAATAGTGTTTTCCATTTCATCCCTTAAAGGTTTTGCTATGAATATATATTGGTACATCCACATCACTTTTGAATACAATATATATATATATATATATATATATGTATGCAAACCTAAAAACTTTTACAATGACCACCCGCTGTAAATGCTAACAAATGAGTCTTGGAGGGGTCAGACAAGTCAGACTGAGCCGGTGCCCCCCAGCAGCCACAAAAAATATGTTCCTTTTTTTGGGGTCAGCTCTTGAGTTAAGAATTAAGGAGTGATGGCAACTGGGCTGCAACTACCCAAGGAGGCTTTGCAGGGGAAGACGCAGACACTGACAGATACTTAGTGGGTTGTTTTAGTGGGGTTTACAAGCATGGCAGTTGTGGAACAAAAGGAGAGATGAAGGCTACTAGTCCCCCGAGTTTTTAAGCTTTAGTGGAGGCTTCTATTTTGGAAAGAGTGATTTTTTTAGGGAAGTGTGGGAGAAGCAGGGCTTTTTAGATCTCATCACTCCAAACTAATCATGTCCTGGAAATTGAGCCTGAAAAAGACTGCATAGCCTGGATTTTGCTCTGCCCGCCATCTTTTTTTTATTTTTTTTTACCTCTAACTCTCACCCTCACATCGTTTTGCCTCTTCATCTCAGTCCAATCCGTAACCCTCCCCCCCCCCCCCTTTCCTCTCTCCATGTCTGTGTCCCCTTTTATTGCTTATATTCTCTTTGCTGACATTTTATTCCTACTGCTCCATTTCTCTTTGCTCCCCATCTTTCAGGCTGTCTTCCTCTTTCCTTCCCTCTCTCTGGTAACTACTGAGCCAGGGAAAACTGCCCCAGCTCTTTCACACTTGATTGTTTTCTCACAGACAAAGAAGTGGATTTTCAATTAAATTGTCCATCCTTAGAAAGATGGCGGCATTCTGCCATTCGAGGGCAGTCTGCAGCGCGAGCAGCCTTCACGCGTGCTTTGATGATGGCTTATTTTACCGAACAATGTTCCCCTTTCGCCCTGATTCTGTCTTAGACACTTGAGCTCCACATCGTCGGCACTTCTCAGGCGCAGAGCTGTGGGCTCCAGCAGGCCTGCCGATAAAAGCCCCTTCCACGGTCATGAGGTGGAAGTCTGCTTCGTGTTAAGATGCTGACTGAACCAAGAGACTCCCTGTTTGGTAATTGCATTGGCTCAATAGTACCAATAATGCTATCTCTACGTGACAGGTTAGCCACAAGATCTGGCTTGATAAATCGCAGCATTACTCACCCAGCGTGGCGGATTTGCAGATTCGCTGGAAAGGGAAGTGCAGGCGCTTTGAGGGGAGAGGCGATAAGCAACCGGATGGGGGAAATGTGATGGGAAGTGGTGGAGGGGATGTAACCATAACGCAGGTGAAGCGGGAGCCGTGAACGGTTGAATCCTGAATGTATTGTGAGCAGTTGTTATCTTTCAATACAAAACCACGAATAATTCCGGCCCGGGTGAATGAGTTTGGAGAGCAGGGACACGGGAGCCTGGGGACGGACAGCAGACAGATTAGATGCGTGGTCTGTCCTCTGGGCCCATTTTTTTACAACAGTATTTCCGTACGTATTTGAACCCTCTGGCTGTGATTTCCACTCTCCATTTCTCAACGCTTCCAGTGTGTCCTCCTTCATTTGTGTGTGTTGTGTGGTTATATATGCACACATTTTGGGGAGAAGGAGGGCACTTATATTAGATTTGGCAGTGGCAGCACAATTTGTCTGATGTGTTGAGGGAGAAGATTAGAAGGCGAAACACAAAATGTATGCAGTAATACACTCTCATCTCACAGCTGTACCAATTGATTTCTTTTTAAAGCACACATTGAAGCGCCGATAGCCGGGAGGGAGGTGTGGAGAACTGCCCTTATGTGGAGAACTGCCCTTATCAGCCCAACGACTCCAATTCGCACATGCAGAAATTTAGAAAGAGAAGAGGATAAACGGCAGTAATCTATTTCTGCGGCTGGAAGCGGATCTGAAGTCATTTGGACGGGGGGGTGGGGGGTGGGGGGGGCGCGAGTGCTGTGTACGAGTTTCTCCTCTGCTCTGGCTCATTGTCCTTTACGACATGGCTCGGCCTAAGCCTGCCCTCTGGGTCAGATTACTCACAAAATGCCTCATGGCCTTCCCAGGATTCCCTTAGTCTGAGTTTATCGTGCTCGCACACATTCAGCAGCCCGGCGAGGGGGCGGCCTCGGTGCGAGTCCACGTTGCGCCTGCCAGTGGGCCAAACATTAAAACACAACAGAACAGGAAGAGAAAATGCATTCATCAGCAGCGGATTGCTAATATGGGTCAAACATCGGAAAAAGCTCAGACAGCAGTAACCAAAAAGACAAGTGGAGTGAAATGGATTGAGATATTTCTATATTTAATCCGTTAAATGAATACAGTACGTTTTACACGCCTAGGCCATCGATGAGGGTGAAATTATATGAAATGAAAGCACCAGTCAATGTCAGCCAGTTAATGCCGTCCTTTGCCAATAAATGGTTCCTTAATGGTTAGTCGAGAATGCGTGTAGTCTCATATGAAATGATTAGTGACGCATGGCTGTGTTAGGAGAGGAAACATCAATCAAGCTTGAGAGAAAGGATGGCTAATGACACACGTGTCTGAGAGGGAGGCCTGGGGGATGTTGTTGGGTAGCCGCCTTTCACACTCAAACATGAATTCCTTTTCCCGCTTTGTTCGCTTATCGCACAACTCGTAATTATTGATTGCTGGTACAGACCTTGCTTGAAAAGTTCTCCCCCTTCAGAGTTGAATGGTTTCAAACAGGAACAGCTTTTGACTTGTGTCTGAGGTGCTCACCGCTCAATGGAGCCCATCACAGAACAACCCTTGGTTTCACGCAGCTACAGTCAGGTGGACCTAATGCCCCTCAGAGGTTGAGCCTGCTCTGTTGCTGTTGCTGACGTAATGCCTGTGTAGTTTTTATGAGTTCCCTCTGCTCCGTGTGTCGAGCCTCCCTGACGTCGGCCTGTGGCGGCGCCGTGAACCGCGAAGCCCCACTCATCATGTGAGCGCAGGAGAAGAAAAGACTCTCCGGCTCCCCTTTGATCTCAGACCAGTTTCCATCGCACTGTGCCAGTGTGCGGGAGCAGCTTTACACGGTATTTACCTTGATGGGGAATTGGATCTGACTTGGCGGAGGAACGTGACCCTCTTGGGGTTTAGAACAAAGTGCTTGTGTTTGTAAACAGATGCATAAATTGCATTCTTCTGAGCTGTGAGTAACAGTTTGCAGACCTGCACAGCCGCTCGTATAACGTCAGCATCCCTCAAGCTTCCCAAGGCTTCGGTTTAACATTCCAGAAATGCCACCAAGCCAAGGAGTGGCTCCCTGCTCCTCCTCCTCCTCCTCCACCTCCTTTAGGTCTATGGATGTGTGTACATTTCCCTTGTGTAGCAATCAGATGGCACTGTGTGCTCCATCCATCTGCTGTTCACACTCTTTCTGCTCTTGTGTTATCCATAGCTGTCACTCAATGTAAATAATGTGTTCCTCTCTATGGAGGGAGCAGCTCAGTTTGTGTGTTCATATGTGACACTCACAGCTTGATGGCACGTTTTATATCACACTAAGGAGACTTGTATCACAGTTTGAGATTTGTTCTCCCCTAAAAGAGGATGTTGTTTAGCCTGCTATTCCCTTTGGTTCTCATCGTATATGTGACTTTAAACCTTTGGGAAGTCAAATGCGATTCTGCTAAATATGTCAAAAAAACATGTATGCAATTTAAAAGTTGCAAAATCACTATTTTTGTTCAAATCTGTACAACCCAAAAAAGGTTCTAAGGGAAACTTTTAGTTAGCATATTGCTGTCAGGGTTTTGCTAATTAAATGATAACTGTACTTCCAACGTGGTTTAGATAACAAAAATGAGGTCACAGGCTAAATACCAAATGCCAAGCTACCTCAAGCTACATGTCACACTTCATACACCTCGGTAGAAGTCATAGCATGGTATTGCACTAATTCGAACTCAATTACGCCCTTCCCTCTTCTGAGCCCCAAGCTTAACCGTATCTTAGATGGCCATGAACCATAACTGATATAATCATTGCGGTCCCTGTGTGGATGTGTTGCCAGCCTGTTATCAAATGTAGTAAATCAGTTTATGGATTAATCAAATTTAGCCCCCACGTCTTAAAATAGCAGCTCTCCCTCCCTTCCTCCTCCACAGCGGTCCTCCTGCAGTGAAATCAGCCCGAGCGCTTTGCCCATTTCCAGAGCATTCAGGTGTGTCCCCACCTCCGCACTCCGTTAATAAGACGTAATGGCTCCATATCTGCTCCCAGGCCAGATGAATTGAATCAGTTCCACAGTGTGATTAAGGATGTGCAGCCGGTGTCCTGTGAGAGGCTGCACTAGTGCTCCGTCTTTGGCTGAGCCTGCATGTTTAGCAGAGTTCATGGCACAGGTCCTCGCCCATTCTCGCTGGGTGTTTGAAGCACCACCCTCAGGGTCAAACACACCTGATCCAAACAGCACAGTGGTAGTCCTGACTGTAGAGCTGGGAGGGAAATATTCAACGTATTTTTATATGGAAAGTTTATCCAAGTAATGAGGTCATTAAAGCCATATTGTATTGGAAATCATGGTGTGAAACATACAACGTATCTTATATCTGCCTTTTTGAGACGGTAATTAATAGAAATCAGAATCTTCTTCTTTTCACGAGTGTAAAAGCAGCCATCACCCCTCATCTTGTGTTTTAATGATAAAGCACAAATACATACGAGGAACAAAGGAGGCAGACAAAGCAATAGCACAAAACCAGCCACCTAATTAGGTATTTTCTGTGGCCAACAGCCGAAGATAATGAAGGAAGCGGGGGTTGATGGGAATTGGTTTGACAGCCTTTTCACCGTTTCTCCCTTCCACAGCATTGTCCTCTTGGTCCTCTGTAAATACCATTGAGATAAATTAGCTTCAATGATAAAAACAGGCCCGCTTCACAAAAGACGGCATAAGTGACGGTAATTGTCTTTCTCAGATTACATTTCTAACCTTTGCACCTCATTCCCTTCTTCTCTGAGCAAGCTCGGTTCTCATGAGCACAGCAGCTTCGAACTGACACGTTGTGTTATTCAGATGCGCTGCTCCGTTGTAGAACTTACGAGGGACTTTCTCTCCTATTTTCTTTGACTGGCTGTCATATTCTAGTAGTGCCACTGATGGAAAGAGTCATCACTTGCTGTCAGTGCAGCCTTGTGCCGTGGACAAATATGTGACAAACACCTTTTGGCGCTTTGATCTTTTCTGAATTGCACTTTTTTGCTATTCACCTCGCCGTTATTCATGCGACGCTTCAAAAGTCTTAGCTGGCATTCATGAAGCCCGAATATTGTATATTGATGCATGTACAGTTTAGTCAGTAAGTTATGTGCGCTATGTTGTTTTTGAGGGATATAAAGCTGTTGGATGCCTCAGGAAGACAAAGTGATGGATACATTAAGGTAGAGAGATGTAGGGGTGGGTGAGAAGATAAAGCAAGCGTGAGGGAGGGTGGGGCTGAAAGAGAGGAGTGAGGGAGAGATGAATAACTGGTTGACGGGTGGAATGAAAAAGCCGCAGAGGGTTTTTGGAGCACTGCGGGAGGAGTGTGTGCGGTGTGGTGTGGCGCAGCACAGCGCTTGGGTCATACATCACACTAATACAGCAGGAGGACATAGCCGAGCACAGCGCTATGCAGAGCAGGGGCAGAATAATGTGCTGCGCTTGCACCTGCTCAATCTGATTGAAACGCACTGCATGGGGGGGGGGGCAACATTTACTCACCCACCACATGCACACTTTATAAACCTACCTTTGGCCTGTATGTTCTCCAAGATAATCCCTGAAAACAGGAACACAATACGGACACCCGGGTTCTGCATCATGGTGGGCCCACCGCATGTTGCTGTGTAGAGATCCTTTGCCAGGGCCATGAACATTAAAGTGCAGTGACATGATGAGTTAATTGCAAGGCAGGCAATTAAAAAAGCATTAGGTTACCATTAAGAATGGGTTTGGTCTATAAAACATTGATCATTATTGTTGATTAATTTATACAAACGGGAAACAATTTGCTAATTTGACTTGTCTGTACATCATTGCTTTATTCTCTTTATAATTATCCTTGATATATGGATCTAAGGGCCCAAAATTAGGGGTTGATCCTCAAAAGCTGCTGAAACTAGACAATAAGCCCTTATGGTGAATGACAAAGTTATACCTTTTTCAGCGCCCTCAATGTAGGAAACCGTCTAACGTTCATTTAACTGGGGCAGACTCTGTTCTGCTCTCTTTGATCACTGAAGCAAGATTTAAAGGAATTCGGAAGAGCCCTCAGAGCCTCTTTCTTGCACTACTGACATGTACATTAACAAGCCTGGTCTTTGTTCAGCCCAGATAATTAGCACCAACGCTGCAGCGCTGCAAAAGAAGACTGCTATGACAACTGCGTGTTATCAGGCTGCCTGTTGCCCAAAACCGAGCTGAGCAGGTGATGGGCCCCATATGCCAATCACACATAACGACATGCAGCAGGCAGGAGATGGGATATTCATGCGATGAGTATCACATCGCCAGTCTTTCTGTGGGGTGTATCTAATTGGCCAAGCATTCAAGTCTGGGAGCCTGCCACCTGCTTTTACACTGTCATTAGCGTGGGGAGTGTGCAGTACCCTCGTCACCCCACACCTCCTTCAGGGAGCCGCGGCGTTAGGTGGGCTGGAGTGTGGACCCTGTGCTTGTTGTGCCACTCTGACCTAAGGAGGCGATTAATTAAGGCCGAGGGCCAACCAGACGATCGCACTCACAAAAGACACACGCAGAGGTGATGATGAGGAGCGTTTATCCAGGCTGATGGCTCTCACCTCCTGTCTGTGGAGCTGATTGAATAGAGCCATCACCTACGGCAACCTCCTCTTCAGATGTGGGTGGGCTCCCGGGGAACTCAAGGTCCGCTTTAGAAACAAGGATTGGATTCCATCCACTAATAACAATTTGCTCATCAGGGGGTTGAAAAAAATGGATTGTTGTCTTTGAAAGTCGTGCCTGTAGGGTTTTTTGGGTTATGTTCAGGGTTGATAGGTTGATGTATGGTGGATCTTGATGTTGACTAGGAAGCTATTTTCATTATAGTCCTGGTCTTGTCTTGGGCTTTGTTCATTAGAGTTTTGATGGGTTGGTGTGCACTAGCTTTCACACGGGTTGAAATTGGGGTTTCAAGGGGTATGAGAGGGCCCCTCGGGCGGTGAACTGGTCCTTTGGAGCGTTGTGGTATTTGACAAGGTAGCTGTAATTGCTCCTCAGAGACCAAGAAGAGTCAGCATCATCAAAACGGGCACTTCTGAAAGGATTTCACTCCCAAAAGGATCGAAATGGTGCATGGGAGGAGGGAGACCTTAAAAGAGCTCTGCAGAAAAGGGCATTTATTCATTTTGTTTTAATAACTTTCATGGAGAAATTACCTCAGACGTCGTCCTTTAGTCCTCTGGGGAGTAGAAATCTCAACCCCCTTTTATTACGGCCCCCTTTTCCGTGGCAATCTTGTTTTTCTACCCTCAAATGTATTTTATTTTCATTTGTGTCGATGGATGTGCATTGAAAAACATGAGAGAGGGAGGCCAAGACTCCGGGTCCCCCGGGGCCAGCTCTGAGGCGCTCTATCAGCAGACGGCAGGATGTTCAAAGGCCAAGTGTTAAGGTTGATTCACAGTAATGGCCGTGTCCTTTGCTGGGCGGGGTCATGAGAGTGGCTCGGGTCGCGAGCAGGAGAGGGCTTTTGGACGATGCCGTTTGAGGATAACAAGACTCTAATAGCCAAATTCATATCTGCTGCTAGTTGTTGCCTGGGTTGAGCCTTTCCCAGTGAGGCCTGTGTGGAGGCTGTGATAAATATACCTCTGAGTGAGTGTAAACGTGTATACTGTCACCATGGTAAATTACCATGTGACACTCATTTTCGTTTGTCTGGATTCAGTGAATGTTGGTTAATGGCTGAACGGCAAAGACAGCTGCAGAAACCATGTGGCGGCAACTGCTGTTGTGCAACTCGCCTGTGTGTGTGTTTGTGTGTGGTGGTGGTAGTTGTGGGGGTGAATTATCCATGTCAGATGAGCCACTACTGGAGTGATGGGTGTGTTTTTGATGGGTGACCTCACTTCCTCACCCTGTCACCTGCGCCCTCACTCTCCCATCCTTCATTCTCATTCCCTTCTGAACACGATCTACTGCTTTTACACCCCCGGGAGAAGAGATATGATGTTTTAATAGTATACGCTGGCAATTAGTCCACCACCTGCGCACTGTGTAATGCAGTTACATTTGCATTAATAAGACCTTCATGGCTGACTGCCTGCAAGAAAGATCCCCCTCCATAAACAACAATGGCTGGCGTCCCCGTGGGTGGGACCCAGTTGTTGACCCGTGATGAACCTCTGACCAGAGCTGCCATGTCTTCCCGACTTGCTGCAGTGACACTCTGGATTGTGACCGACAGACAGTGAGAGCGGGGAGACAGACTGACAGTTTGACCCAGCCGCAGGGGAATGCAAATAAGGGTATCTATAGAGATTATACTGCCTGCTTTTTAAAATGGCCTCGGTCTTTCAGTGTGCAAGTCACCCCCGGCGCGGGCCGAAGGCTCGGGCAAAGAGATAAGCGCCTCTTTTCTTTTAACGATGCAGACTGTAGTTTCACTGCAACGGATTTGTTGTCACAAGCAAAACTATTTTCTTTCTTTTTCATTGTTAAAAAAAAAAAAAAAAATGTTGAAGGCACTACTTTCGCTGTGCAACAAACCGTACGCAGTGGGCCTAATCTTATCCTCTCTTTGTGAGTGTGCAGCCCTAAACCAACGGCCTCTTAACTACTTTGGCCCCTTATCCTTTCAGTTGTCGCTCACCTTTTCTGTCTCCTTCTCCTCCCTTCTCCGACTGCCACATTGAGGTGTTTTAATGGAAATTATTCAGAAATGGAAAAATACGAAAAGTCCAAGGCTCACTGGCTCTTTGTCAAACCATATCTGTTGAAGTCAGAGAAGGTGTTCTGGTAACTGGGGTAACACGCTTCTAAACTTTGCTGAAAGGCCATTTGTTATTGAGGCACTGTAAGCACTGCCTTTCTTTTGCTTGCAATGGAGTCTTTTATTGCTTTCCTTTCTATTAACAATGAGGAACAGTGTCCCGAGTTCACGTACTATATTCTTTATTCACTTCAATTAAAACCTCCACCTGACCTGATCTTTGGGTAATTTATATTTTTTAGAATTTCCATGCATGCCATTTATTTAGGGTTACAGAGCATCACCATAATGAAATGGAGCAGATCACTGAAATCCATTAATGGCCTGGGGCAGATCCAAATGCCTCAGGGCTACATGACATTTTATCACCAGGGCCCCTCTTGGTTTGATTAAACGTAACGCTTTATCTTTAAGTACCTCTTCAAATGTGAATGTGTATTTTTGAGTAGTTGTGGAACATCGCAGTCAGTCCTAAAGATGACACTTTGCGTGTTTGGTTTGCACATTATCTGAGGTATGGGACATTAAAATGTCTTTCTGTTCCGTACTGTCCGTGTAACGTGGAACTTCTCTGGTGTCACTCTCCCAGCGCCTGAAGACCACGAAGCGAGGAGGGAGATTTGTCTTCGTTTCCCTTTTACTTATCTCTTTAGTTTGTTCTGGTTTCTATAGATGAGCAGCAGCCCTCCATTCTCCATTCTCTACTCAAGTGAAACTAAGTGCTGCCGCTACTCTCAAACTGCCAGCTCCAAATTGGCAGCCTGACCTTCTTTTTCTTCCTTTGGGCACCTACACAAAGCCATACCTCTGCCATGGGGGAAAATGCAATTAAGAGGTGACATAAACACTGAGCACCCCTTGTAGTCGTGCCCGGGAAGAGGAAGGGGGGTGAGGCAGCTGCCATTGTGACACGCATGCAAAGATACCGGCGTGTTTATTGGCCCTTACGCGTTGCAGAATGACACTGGGGGGAAAGGAATTGATAGGGAACAGTGCATTTGACTTTGGTCATTCTGAATCAGCCTTGACAGGGGAGTGGTGTCAAACTTTGACCTGTCTGGTGTACGCATTAAGTGGGGACTGCTCTCTGACCTTGTGTTTTGTTGTAGCCAATTATCAACCAATGTTTCTGCGCTCATGACAATGACAATATGCAAAGTAGTTTCAGCACATAATGGGCTGCCCATATCTACATGTGAATGTTTTCATGACCATTCATACATTGCAAAGGCACTTGGATGTTGGAACATCAAAATGGGTCCTACCTTCTTTATTTTCAGCCTTGAAATAATTGCATTATATTATATAAGATATTTTTTTTTCTTTGTAAAATAAGTACATATTACCTCACTTTTCCACTTCATGGTCGGCCGTAGTGCTTGTGAAGCCCAAGGACGGATATGCCTCGATATGTTTTTGTACTTTCACCTTTTTTGTGATGAAGCCGCCCCCCCCGCCCACAGTTTGGTAACCACTGCTCTAATTGACCTTTAATAACCTGAACATATCACTCAAATAATGAATGAATAGGGCTCCGTGAAGCCATAATACTTTTTATTGTAACTTGGCATGAATTGCCTGCAGTTTTTACTGTAGAGTCGATGAAGCCCATTAAATCTGGCACTGGGGGGAGGGTGGTGTTTAATTGCCAGCTAAGGTTTTTGACATTTGAAGCAGCACATCAAATCTGGTTCAAAGTGCAAAAGGTGTTGTGAAGGGAGTGAGTAATTACTCGGGTCTCTCCAGGCAATGGATTTAATAAGACAACTCCATGATATAAGGGAAATAAAACATGGGCTGACACATTTATTCACCACAGACAGACATTTCAAGACATTTCGAGGTTTCGTTCTTTAATGATTGGTTTTCATTTTTAAATATTTTCCAGTTAAGCTACCGAGCTTCTATTGATTTTGATTAATCTCAACGTATCTTCCATATTACCAATCTGCTTGGTTAGGCTGGTAAACAACCTGCCTGTTTACACCTGGTCTGTGCTTGTGTTTGGGCAGTAGATGAGTGGCTCTCTGACCCTCTCCTCACGGTTGTTTGGCTTTCAGACCCCTGACGGAGGGTAAAGAAACCCCCATGGGGGCAACATGAAGCGCTACAGTTTGAATGAAATTCTCTCTGAACACTCCAAAGCTCTCTCCAAAGTATCTCCACAAGCTCTGGGGAAAAAGCAGCAAAACAATGTTTAAAACAGGATTCTTAATCCACTGCACTTAAAAAAAGCATAGTGGCCCATGAACTTGTTTTTACCCAAGAGAGAAACCACTTTAAAAGAGGCCCAGCATGATAGGCCAGCATAATGAGCCATCACTGGCTGATAGCACCAGAAGATGCCTTAGTGCAGGATGTTATCGTAATGCCAAAACATGATAAATGATGCAGGGCGGATAATGTTAGAAAATGTGTTGTAACAAATTTACCAGTGAAGCGAGCATTAACGTATTTTTGTAGAGAAGAGAATATAAGAAATATATCTGTATGCACTATCTGAGTGAGCTAAGTATTCATTTGGGCTGCGCACAGCAATCCAGGTGCATTGTATGTTCACAAAAGAATGTTCAGAGAGATTGCAGCGGCTTGTAGCTCAGTAAATCACTGCTGTGGGGTTTGGCTACCTCACTGAGGTCATCACTCCTTGCAAAACCTAATAGGTCATTCATACACATTTGCTTTATTGGAGGGTGAGCGGAAGGGGGGGAGGGGGCCATATATCAAGTCGAAAACCACCAACCATACTGGTTCAACTCAGGCAAACTGTTGCATCAAGAGGGATGAGGAGTGCAGCCTGGGAAGCCTTTCGTATTTAGCTTTAGCCGGAGAATCATTCCTCTTATTAGCCAGAATGTGTCCTCGAGGTGCTGCACCACGCAGATGTGAGTGGAGACCGGCAGGTCGGGACAATGTGCTAATTTGAATCTTCAGGTTTGATGATGTTCATTTGCAAAGTGGTGTTGCAGACCTGCACCTTGCTCGCGGTAATCATTAACACAAGAGGTGAATTTGATATTCCGCTCAGCTGAGGCACCGACATAGAGGGGTCCCTGGCTTCTGTTTCTATTAGCATGGAGGCCTGCGGCAGCTCAGCCAACACTTCAGTGAGTGCTTTCTCACCGCGTGGCACTTTCTCTGCTGCAGCTGCTGCACTTCTAACTCTCTAGCTTAGGGATAGAAACATGACGCCAGAGAGAACCCGTACTCTTCTCATGCCCCTCTGTCCTTTCTTCTCTACTCCGCTCACGATTTCACAACCAATTTTCCCATCGCCCGGTGACGCCCATTCCCCTAAGACCCCCCAGCTACTGTGGGATCACTGGACTCCCCTGTGAGTGTGTGTGTGTTTGTGTACTCTTATTGATCAGGGTCTTGTCTCTGTGGTTCTGGGGGCTCCTGCTGTTATCACTGCAGTGTGGAGGAGGAGGAGGAGGAGGAGGGAGAGCCTCAGGATAGTGTGTGTGTGTGTGTGTGATCTAATGCGATTCTCAGTATGCACAAGCTATTTTCAGTTTTCCTTTTTTTTTCTCATCCTGTATTCTTGAAAGACAAGCACAACAATTCACACAATTAAAATGGCCATTTGGTCTGACAGCAAGATAATGCACCATCAGGAGTAAGGTGGAAAAAAGAGAAAATAGCGAATATATGGAGGCTCTCTAGAATCACTGCAAGTATGAGTGGGGTGTCTAATGTGATAAAAAACAAGACCGCGTTTAGATTAGTCTTTTAATTATAAGCAGTTTGCATGAGCATTACATTTGGATGGATGTGAAATTAGTTTTAAAGCTGTTGCTGCAATATTCCAGTTTTCTTTTCAGAGGGACAATAAATGATATCAAGAGGGGGGGGGGGGGGGGGAAATGTTTGTTTTTATATTAAGGATAAGTAAGTTACCTGCAGCAGATGATGTTATTCCTTAATTTCCCTCAGAGAAAAGTAAAGGGGAAGGAGAATCCTTCCTTATTCTTACCACGGTTCCCTTTGACTGTGTTTAAATGACTCTTATGATGGATTGCACTGCTGGTCCTCTTCAGTCCGTGCATGTGAATAAATAGGTGTGGTATGTGGCATGTCCCTTCCCTCCACCTGGCAATTTTCTTACTTCTCCGCTCCATCCTTCCATTACACTTCAGCTGTGTGTGTGCAGAAAGTTTGGCCGGGGACCGTGCGCTTACTTGTAGTCACATGCGACCACATGCGCAGGCGAGTAAGCACACACGGCAGAGCTGTGCTGCACTCGAGACACTTTTCCAGCGTGGCCACAGTGATTAATTACTTTTATCAAAGCAAACAGTCCTGCTTGTCCGGATCAATCGTTTCCCCCCCCGCCGTGGGGCGAGGAGCTGTGCCCGCTGATTGCCAATCTCTGTGTGTAGTGTGAAACGACGGCCACTGTCCCTTCTCCCTCTCTAACCATAGCCTCAATTTTCTACACCTAGAATCCTACTCTCCTGGTTCCCATGGCTCCACTGTGCACTCTTTACACCCCCCCCCCCCCCCGCCTCTTCTCTGTATTTCTCTTTTACTTGTAAGGCAACTCCTTCCCAAAGAATTATAGTGCTTTTCAATATAGCAGTGAGATGGCTAGTCACGCCATCTTATTTTAACTTTCTGGTTTTTAGTAGCGGCCACAAGCTTTTAGAGCAGCACATAGGAAAATCAAGCCTCCACGCACACTAATTGCCATCATTCTGCCGGGATGATCCAACACCATTTATCTATTTGGAGTATATATTTGTTTCTAAATGAGAAAATTAATACATTCTACACACTACAGCCAGCTGGGAGTGGTGAGCCCCATTGATTGTTGGCATTCACAGTATGAGTCATAGTCTCGAGCAAGAGTGTTTTTTTGGGCTTGCTGTGTGTTCGTGTGCACATGCGTTTTTTGAGTTTTCTGCCAGTGGATTCTTTCGATGACGAAAGGAACTGTGTGAAATTGATCAGCAAAATCTGAGATTGACTGATTATTCTCAATAGAAAAACAGCACGTAAAAGCCCTCCTTGGTGCACATATAATCTTCCTTTCTTCAGCTTGACAGGAATGTGCCAGAGCATGTCATATATATGATAAATAGAGGCGACTGTCCGTGTGGGACTCATTGAGTTCATATTGCTGTGTGTGGAGGGGGAATTAACGAGTCTATATATAAACCCCTTCCGCGTGTGTTTTGAATTAAAGTGCATTTATTTGGTGACCGCTGGGGAGATGTGTGTGTGCCCGAGCAGCGGCGCTGCAGCCACAACGGTCGGTCCGGTGGGCCGATGCTGCTGCTGCCTGCACTGGGAGATGGGAAAGAGAAACGGGTCATGCACAATAAAGAGCTCTGGTAGTGCACTAGGAATGAATAACAAGAGGCATATCTGTGTGTCCTCCGTGTGCTAACCTTTATTTCTCCCTGCCGCCCTCTCCCTCTGTCTTTCCACCTCCTCCTAGTTCTAAGTGTATGCCTTTTGGTTTTATCTCATCATTGTCTTCCCTCACCCTGCCCTCTGCTCTCTCCAGGCCTCTGTCTCTCAGGGCCTTAGCTGTGAGTCAACCTTCCTTTTACTCAATCATGTATGAGTCCCGACCAGCAGAATCAAAAGCAGTGGGTCTCATGCCATGCTTTTCATCAGAGTTCTCGCCATAAAGGCTGACTGAGAGTCTTTTGAAGTATTGCAGGGCAACTCTGGCTCCACACTGTCAAGCAGCCTGCTCTGCCGACTCTAGTTTGATGGAGCAACTCCCCACTAAGGCCAGAGCAACCTAATGAACCCAACACAAGTGCTGACACTGACAAGGAGCTGTGCCTACTGTGTGTCAGTGTGAGGGGGTGTAATAACTTGGTGGACTTTGCCCCTCTTTGGGATCTTCAAACTCTGCGAGTGATGATAACTAACCTCCCCAAAAACACCTGAGGCACAGACATACTTCCGTTTGGCAGCCAATTTTTCACTCGTCAGAAAATGCTGGTTTGAAGAGCTTTCATTTTTCCGGCTAAATGGTATGTGAATTGGGAGGTGGAATTTGTTATCCGTAGGCTTTTCCTCCATCCAGAAACTCAACACATCTGCTAAGATGGCAGCAACGTTTGAGACGTGAAGCTCGGGCGAGTCACGCTCTGAAGAGCCGTGAGAGAGGGTCGGTTGGACATGACTACCCATCCTAATGGCTAATGGATACGCCCGATATCCCATGTTGAGAACATGTGTCTCTCTGCCAGTGTTTACTAAGAGGAGGTTATCTGTTAGCCATGCTTGAGTTCACTGTCAAAGCCAATTAAGTGAGTACAAATGAAGATGGAGGACGCGGTGCCTCGGGCCAGGAGAGTACAGCACCGGGGCCAAGCAGCCTCTTCTGTGGGTACCGTGGGGCAAAACACATCGGGGACACATATGGTCGGACCTGCTTCCTGACTTGGCATTTGCTTTGCACCTACACTTTAGTTTTAGTCCTGTCATGGGCTCTTTTAATGATTTGTAGGAATTTCAGATCTGACAGTCAAGTAAAAGATCCTCAGGGATAGCTGTACTTTGCTTGACAAGCATTTTTTGTCGTAAAATATATTGTACTACTACACATTTATCAAATATAAGCCTTGTAGGCATTTTGTGATAAGGCCTTTCATGGCCAACTCTGGTCTGGTCAGGGTCGAAAGAACTTTGGCAGCCTGGAGTTTTCTCTATTTTTCCGGCTCACCATCTGCCCATGATTGATTAAAGCTCCTTTAAGTAATTAATGCCTACTTTAATTGAGAGTCAGCCCCTGTGGCTGTGGGGTTCATGTGCAATGCTCAGGCAGAGCAAAGCCTGAGAGCTAGTCGAGAGGGGCACGGAAACGTGTTTAGCACCCTGACCCTCTCAGCCTCACATCTCAAGACTCTTAAGATGCTAATAAAATTGCAAGTATGCTAGCTGCAGCCATGTGGCAAATCGGGCCATAAATCATATGGGAAGAGTGTGACATGGTTTTTCTAACGTTGGAATTATGAGCTTCGGGCGTGTTGCCATTTTATCCATCCTCTGTCTCTCTCTTTTGGGCTTCTTCCTTGTTGAAACCCCTCAGTTATTGTGGACATGAACATAGCGGAAAGAAAATTGAATTCCCTCTGCAAAACAGCGTATTGTGACAGCATGTACCTGCACAACCCCACAGCTTGCTGCCATTGTGTTGTTTAATCTGTTTGTGATGAAATAGCTATACCCTATTTCACTGCGACTGTCACAATGGATGCTCACCGCATGGCACCCCTCGCGAATCACAAGCCCTTCTTTTGGAAACTTCTTTGTCTTTTGGTAATTGTTTAGAAGAAAAAAAAATTAAACAATCCCCCATCCAGATAATACAAGACTCAGTGAATGCACAGTGCTCCGCATTGATTTCACATACCTGACTGTGACCTTTTCCAATCTGGAGTCCGGTGCGGGCTGCCAGTTGAATGTGAGGCTGCTAATCGATGCCTCGCAGCCGGGAGAGACTACAACCACAACGTCTCTCGTGCTGAAGTCTCTGCCAGGCGTTCTGGATTGTACCTGGGTCTTATTGTTTCCACTCTCTGAATAATGAAACATTTACCCTTTAATTGCCAGCTCCACAAAGAAAGATCATTTTTAATTTGTTCTCATTAAAGCCAGCTAATCTAATGGGCTAATTAAGGACTGGATGGAATAGCAATCACCAGAGTCTACACTGCCCTTAGGGAGGTATACATCAATGGATCATAAATATTTTACTGCATCTACCTACATGCACATTATAAGGGGCTTTAATTTGACTTGCGTAAGTGCATAACACACACCTTTGGTGTGTCTCAGTCATAAAACCACCGTGGACAGGGTTGCTCCACTTAAAGCTCTCCGGTTAGAATAGTGGACGGAACATAATTCAAAAAATTCCATATTTCTCGTGGATTTACTGGACTAATGCAGACATGTTTCAATCCACGTGAGGAAAAATGTGCCTGTCACTGTTTTTCTACACAAACATGATGCATGCACGGAGATGAATACACACGTGATCGATGCAGGTCAGCGGTGTTTGCTGATTTAGGGTTTGGTCTTATTAGATTTGGGAGATGGTAATAGACAGACAACTGTGTCATGATTCCATCCCAGTGACCTCGAGGCCAGAGTTTAATGTCTGGCCCAAGGTAATGGATGTAATGCCCCTACTTCAGCCCCTGAAGGTTGACCTCAGACCTTTTAGGTCCTGTGGGAAAGAGATGTGTACCTGCAGTGAGGCTTAGGAAGAGGGTAGAAACTCCGTGACTATGGCATCTAAATAGATTTAATTAAGTGCAGGCTACATTGTGCTGTACTGCGGCTTTCAGATTGTCAAGTTGAAGGGCAGAAAGCCCAAAGCACCAATCATTCCATTCCACTTTTTTTCTGCAGTTCTACAGCTAATTTGTCATGGCCACCAGTAATCCCTGGATATTAAATTAAGCAGTTGACATTTTGTGTACCCTGCGAATCGACTCTGTCACCTTGAACGTGTGGCGTGAGAGATTTCCGAGGGATGGCGGAAGGCAACATGCCTCAAACTCCGGTCGACACATGACATTTCTAGGTCACATTGGAAACCAGGCAACAACACCTATAGTTAGAGAGCCAAGAAACCGAGGGAAGAAAGGCAGCAATCCCTTTGTCCCTGTCACACCATTAGTGTTAATCTGATTTGAGTGTCCTTGTCTGTGTGGAAAGCTGTTTTCATGTAATTCATGTTTGTTTGAGCCTGATGGGTGGCTTTCTTGACGACTTATTGATGTATCTTTCTTCAGTTTGTATATATATGTGTGTGTGTGTGTGTTCAGAGTAATTTGCAGCCTGCTGTCCCTGTTTGATGGTCTCATTTGGGTTCCTTCATGGCGGCAGCGGGAGTTCTGCTGAGAGTGTCGCAGTGGCCCCAGCTGCCCTGTGGGTGATCAGAACCCGGCTGGGCAGACGTATCGGAAACACGCCCCAGTTGTAAAGGGTGTGGCCCGATCTGAACGGAGCTTAGGCGGGTTCTATTGATTCCCTCATGTGAGAGCATCTCTGTTATTACCGATCAGTGCATAGCGAGCCGCACAAGTCCGTGGGCCCTTGGAGCACAGCTGGAGCAGTCGGTTCAGCGGCAGGCGGCCTGCCTCGTTGGGAGGAGTTATGCCGTTGGTTTAGAAAGACGTCATTAGGGTTGAGATTTGAACAACTATGAAAGTGTAGCAGGAAACAGCTTCTGCCCATACATCGGCTGGTTTCCAGCTCCACCTGGCACAGCATTCTACTATTTTATTTCTCGCTGAAAATGGCGGATTAAGGAGGAGAGTCGGTATTTTTGGCAATCCTTAAGTGTCCTTAACATTCAACTTAAATGTAGGAAGCATATGCACCAACCTATTGACCAGGAAAGTTTGTTTCACATCTTTGTGAGCAGGCATTTTTTTTGTCTCGCTTATTTTACATAAGTAACCCGACAGAAGTTTGACCTTCATGCCAAACCAACCCATGCACCAGTCGTTCATACCCATTCAGCACGGCTGAACAAAATGTGTTTTTATTCAGTTCATTTGACCCTGTAAGGCATATATTTATAACAAGGATAGACCAGCTCAAACATAGTCATGCTCTCATGGGGCAGATGACACCTCTGGGGTTAGAGGGCTTTGACGAGGAGCCTAAGAAGGAGGCAAGGACATATGTTGAGGTATTAATCTGCTAATGGGAAAGGAGCCTGTAACAGCTGGTCTTGTACCCAACTCCCAATCTTAATCTGGTCAACTTCCTGCCCAGCTGCTCCGACTGTGAGCCTTATTGTGCACAACAGAGCTCACTCTGAAAGACAATTGTCCATGTTTCCTTGAAAGTGTCTTGTTAAAGAGTAAGGAATCACATTTCACTACATGCTCAAGGTTGTATGAGCACATGTGTGCGGAGAATGTTGGATCCTGCAGCGTGTAGCACAGCGTACCACCAGAGTGAATAACTTTTTTTCTTTTTTTGCATAATTTTCCTCTTCCTCCAAAGCATAAAAACATGAATATTTAAAACTACATCAAACAAGTATTCATGAAATATTAAAATGTTCGAGAAACAAAAGCTTTTATTCTCTTTTATTTGTATGTTTTCAAGCCTCTCTTATTCTCTCCCTCTCTCTCTTTCTCACAAACTCACGCACAAACACATGTGTACTAACGCGCACATCAGCACTCCCAGGATTTAGCCGCGGGTGAAAACGACACACCTCGATTCGCTCTTCTGTTGCATCAGCACATCGCTTCATTTAACAGATGAGGCGAAGAAGCCGTGCGGGTCGATGATTTACCCCAAATTGAATTTTAAGCAAAGGCATTATTAGAAGTATTGGTTTGTGGGTATCATGTGGACAAGATGAGTCCGATATCAGAGGGACCTGGTTAGTGTGAACTTTGCCGTCGGAGGAGCCATCCTGTTAAGGGACACGGCTTTTGGCGGAGAATAAGCACTGACTCGCAGCATTCTGTTGTGCGTGTAATGCTGTATGTAGACGGGGAAAAGTTAATCCGTGGATCCCTCTCTTTACTTGTAGTGCTCTCTCTTTCCCTATCTCTGTCTCTCTCTCCCTCTACTCTGCTTATCTTCCTCTGTCTGTGCTAATCACTGTAGCAGCAGCTCTAAGCAGATGCTGCTGTGTTTTTAGGAAATATCCCATCAAGCGTGAATTAGGAAAATGTTGTCTCACATAATGCCATATGCCAAAGCGTAGCCAACCTCTGGGTGTTACATCTGCAGCTTTGTCCTCTTGTGCACTATTTGCTCCCCCACGCTAGCATTCAGTAACTGTGATGCAAATTCAAGTGAGCCCCTTGTTTAATGAGCATCACTGGTTATGCGAAGGCTAAGGTTATATTGTGTGTGTGTGTGTGTGTGTGTGTATGTGTTCTTGCAGCTATGATGTGTTTTGAAGGCTAAATGGCAGAATCAATGTGCCGAACGGCATTATAGATTTCTTTTTTTTTTTCTTGCTCCTAAATTTCAACATTGCTCTGTCGTTCATGCGTTCATTCTCGTGCTTGTGTTCGCATTCTTGTAACGGTTGCTGCAGAGGTCTCGTCTTTCAGCCGCATGAAGGACATCATCGGTTTAAATGAAATGATTAAAGAAGACAACCTTTTTTGTTTGAAACAAGCCTCATGTGATTCATCTTTTTTTGGTTGTCTTAGGCTTGGCGTACCGCTCTTGCGAATGAAAGGAAGGTCTCCGGGCGAGCAGTCATATAGGAGGCCAAATCTAATCAAAGGGAGAAATGCTTTTAAATGTCTTTTGTTCCCCCAGGCAAAACGTTTGTGGGCCCCCCACTCTCCCCAATGCGTTCTGCCCAAACTCCATCGCCACTAGATGCAATTAATATTGAGCGGAGACCCTGGCCTGCGCTCCCCTCTTATAATAACAGTGTTAGAACAAAGGTTAATGCTTTGAATCTAATCTCTGTCCTTTTTCAATGGAGTTGTGTTGCAAGCGAAGGGAGGTCGAGATGTTGAGGAGGGCTGCAGGTCTGGAGAGAGATTGGTAGTCAGGGGGGGGGGGGTGCCGCGGACAGAAGCAAAATTAATTATTGGTCTCTCTAAATTCGGTGTCATGTCTCATTTTCTTTAATCCTCCCTGCCTTTTTTGCCTTCCTAGCAGTGCTAACAGAGAAGCGTTGGAGGACTAATGAAAAGGCCTCTTAGATGATAATGGCAAATTAGCCTTGGTGTCACTTTGGAGGCTGTAAGTGGAGTGGCTCAGTGAGGGAGGAGGTGACCAAACGGTTTTGGTCACCTCCTCCCTCACTGAGCCACGCCCCCCCCCCCCCCCCCCCCCCCCGCCCCTCTTGCTATGCTGCTATAATGATGCTTCTCTGATGTCTACTCTGAGGCAGTTTGCATTCTCTTGGGGCGAGTTAGTGGTTTGGTGAATTTTGACCTGGATCTAGTTCCTTCTCTCTTTGCTGCCGTTATTAGACTGGACCAGAGTCAGGTTTAACAACTCAGCAGGATTATCTTATGATCAGGCCTCAAACAAAAACATTGCTTGGATAACATATCTCTTTTCGCTGCGTAGTCCTAACAGACAATATGAAGGGGAAAAAAAAGCCCCTCACACTTATTGATGAAGCTTTGGATTCCAGAGACAACGTCTGTTTTAGTTTTTCAATCTGAGGGATGTTCCAAACATTTCAGCCTCTCTCAGAGAGATACTGTATGTCAGCAGTCACATGCAGTTACATCTCAGTCGGGTTGAATTATTCTACTCCACAACAATGTGACTCTCTCAGCTCTTTGAATAACAGACTGGGTGACAAATGCAGTTAATTTCTCTCTGCTTGAAGAGCGACTCTCAAATCCAAAACATGACACATCTGATGGAAAAATGTGGCAAAAATTCCGGTCAGTTGTGTGATTATTTTACAACTGAGCCCAGACAAAGGCAATGCACAATCTGAAGTATTCACGGGTATTCTTTTATTGCGCTACAGACCGACTTGACGAAGTAGCTCTCTCTTATTCTCCTTTTTCTTTTACTCTCTCTTGGCTTTTATTCTTACACAGCCCAAGAGAAGTGTCGCTACTCCTCTTGTGTGCACTTCACTCCCACAGCAAGTAGAATACACATTACTGAAGAGTGAAATTACAGTTGCTTCTGAGAAGCCAGCCAGCCACATGTGCATTTATGTAAAACTTTTAATCCAATTAATATGTACACAAACCCCAGTTATCACTTTGTTACGGGAATACAGCGAAGGGAGAGAGCTGAAACTGCTCCGGTGGAACAATTGCAAATGGCATGAAATGAGTGTGTCTTGTAACGTGTTTGTATAAAAAAAGACCCATGCTGCGTCACTACACTGGATCCCCGATGACTCTTTGCTTCTCTCCTTCTGCAGGCATACTTCCGACAGGGTGTTGCCCTTCAGTACCTTGGTCGCCATGCCGACGCACTGGCCGCCTTCGCCTCCGGGCTGGCCCAAGACCCCAAGAGCCTTCAGCTCCTGGTGGGCATGATAGAAGCCGCAATGAAGTCTCCGTTACGAGGTAAGACATTTAGTAGCTGAATATGATTGTAGTTGTGTGTGTGTGAGTGTTTGTGTGTGTGTGTGTGTGTCTAGACGGCATGTTCATGTGTCTGCATGTCACTGTTTATTTTCTTCACCACTTCCACATTTTCTTTTCGTCCCCATACAGCCTTCTGTGAAATAGTGCTCACAGTGTCCGTCAACACGCATGTTGAGGTGACTTTACCTGTCAGTTTTTTCTTTTTTCTTCTTCACCCATCTGGCTGGCAGGCCATCCGTCTCTCTGTCTGTCTTTATGTCTTTGTGAGTGACTGCTGGTGTCAAGTACTTACCTCTGGACTGTGAGGCCTGCAGCCTCAGCATATCTACTTGTCCGACGGGCTGATCACACGCACAGATAGCCCGTTATCTTAATGAGCATCCAACACTAATGCCATTGTCCGGGTCTGCCCCTGTGAAAGCCCTTTTTCTAAAGCTGAGTGGATTCATAAGCAGCACATTCAAGCCAAGATTGTTACTAAATGTGTTCTTCCTCTTACAAATGATCATCTGTATTATCAGCCAAGTGCAGTGAACCAGGGGGCGATGGTGGCACATGGAGTAGCGTGGTGCGCTGGGAGCCGCAAGGCTGGCGGTTTGAATCCCGGCTGCCCCATGTGCCATGTCGAAGTGTCCCTGAGCAAGACGCCCAACCCCTAATTGCTCCCCAGACAAAATGTAACGCATGGGTTATAATGCAATGTAAGTCGCTTTGGTTAAAAGCGTCGGCTAAATGACATGTAATGTAACCTTGAGCAATCACTGTGGGCCAAACTCATGAGAATCAAAACAAAGTTGGCAACACTTTTACCTCAGAAGACTACTGCAGAGGATTTAATATTCCTCACATCTGCACGGGGACGACTAAGAAAATAGACTGAGTCATCTTGCAGTCTCACTTTGTCCTCCACTCTGTTTCAAAGTGTTCTGATAACGGCGCTTTTGAATAAACGTGGCCTTGCTTTATAATCCAAAATGTACTAAGTGTACAACGATATCAGCAGCTCTGAAGGGCTTTGTTCAGTAAGAGATTCTGTTTTTCTTTGATTGAATACAGTGCTCTTCTGAATATTTGTGTGCAAATGCAGAAGAAAAAAAATCGCTAAGAGAATAAAGAATGAGAGAGCCCATCTGAGCAACACTGAGTGTATAAGACTCTCACTGGAGCCAAAACAAGAAAAATGGTTTTGGGTGCTAGCCCAGACCTCAGCATTATGGACCAGAATGGGTTTTCTCTGTGGGGGAAGAATAACGTTCAGCCCAAGCCACTTAATCTCTTAATTGTTTACCCTATTTCCTGCAGTGCCAGGTAACCAGTGGAAGACCTAATCCAAGGTGTGCTGAGGAGAGGTAGCTAGGTCAAAGGATTTAGAGCAATGATGATCCTCACAGAGGGGCTCCTGGCACAGTGGGACGGTAACCAATGTTGCGCCAGCAAACAGGGAGGAGAATCCGTGTTACTCAGCCAAAGTCGCCCGATAAGTGAAAGGTAGGCGTGTGTTGCTTTCTTTCCCTCGAAGGGGAAGAGAGCGACCACGTTCCTGCCAGTCGTTGTTTGCCACCGCGTTCAGTAGCACACTCGGCACAGGGTACGTCTTGTCGATTACTTCACCCATCCTCTTTTTAATTGCGGTTCATCATGTCCAGCCACAAATGTATACACATTTTCATGTAACGATAAGACCCCTGTTCATAAAATCAATGCAACTCAGCTGGTTTTCCACCTTCTTTTTTTGAGCTTTAACAACCTTTTAATTACACGTGTAATCCATTTGTAATACCTTAAATCTTTTATAGCTGTTCTGCAAACATCACATTTTTCCCCATCTGCGTATGACTCAATGTTGCTGCCCCGTTGCTGAGAAATAGCTGATTGTATCTAGCTGTGATTGTAGTGTTAGTCATTTATCTAACCACATTTGGGCACACTGAGGCTTGGAGTCCTCCCAAAAGCACCTTTCTGTTTATTTTCTGCCACAGAGTAAAGAGATCCAGCCGAAAACATCCATATCCAATAAGAAAATAACTTAATCAAGATAGAGGAAGACAAATAATGAACCTCCGAGAATAATATGAAGGCGTATGTCTTCAAGGACACGGTGTGTAGTGAATTCATCAAAGCTTTATTTGGTTTCTGCAGTAAAGTTGATATTACATGCATAATGCTCCGATTCTTAGTGTCATATGCAATTCAACCCTTTCTCCCTGACACACACACACACTCCCACTTATCCTCGCATGCATCAAGGTTTCATCTCATTATTCCAGTCAAGTAACTGTTGTGCTCCCATGTGATTCATACTGTACTTCCCCACATCAAAAGGCTCTTACAAGAGTGAAAAACTAGTGCAACATCACCTCCCTCCTCTGGTCTCTCCTCGTCTGCTACTTCCCGTCAGCAATTCCCCCAATCTATGTCAGCATAGTCAGTAATCTGTATTGTAGAACGCGCTGTGGGAAATCAACCTCACATGGTTCACATGTATTGGAAGCTCTCTTTGATAATGTATGTAATCACTAAAGTGATTCTTCCACTCAATTTTTTGTTAATTATTGGATTTCTTTCCACATAGGCCAACTATGGGGGGTAATTCTTCACTGAAAGATCCCTCAGAATAAAGCCTAAAGCCTACAGCATCAAGGCTGCATAATTTACCATTAAAAACATTTATCCTCAACTATAGCATTGAAAAGCTGTGTTCGTGAGCATCTGTTGAGGAACCTTTTTGAGCAAATTGCTTTTGATTTTCAAGTAACACAAGCCCAAAGGGGCTGTTCCCACATCTGACCTCCCTGGAGACGACAAGCGAGAGGAGACTGTTTTCAATCGATTATCACATCATCACTTAAAGGATAAGAAGTTCATTTTATATTTTTCTTGTTGTCAACAAAAATCTCAACATAAAATCCCCACTACAAAGAAAGCTTTGGTAGCCAAAGCCTAATATAGTTTATGCCATTCACCACATGAGCCACAATGTTCCTTCATGACAATCAAAACAAGTATTCTAGTTTATTTTGAGATTATACCACCATCCTACTGCCATAAATATTCATACACCACTAAATCCGCTGCAGAAAAGTTTTAAGAAAATGCGCTATGAACGATGTAGGGAAAATTCTTTGACTTATTTTTGAAAGTACATCCTCAGTGGAAATGGAGAGAGGGGAAGTCAGACAAATAACTGAAACACAGGTGGGATACAGCATTAGCATATTTTTATATTCAAACAAGATGTTAGTTTGAGTCACTATTTGGAGCATTGCGTATCGTATTTTTTGTCCATGTGCATGTCCGTTTTGTCCTGTCATTACAGTAAGCCGCGAACGCACCCTTTAAAAGCCTCTCTTACGTTACCAGATACGTTACATTTGAGGCAATGAGGCAGAGGTCGCTATTCTCGCTTCATATCTTCATACGTGCCTCAGTAAATAACTTAGCTCTAGCACTTGTGTGTGTGTGTGTGTGTGTGTGTGTCCCTGTGAAACAACACACGCTGATGTTGTCATAACTACCTGTTTATGAATGCAGCAGCCATGACACCTTTTTAAAAAGGATTCTCTCCGCGTGTGATTCATGACGCCGCTCTCGGTGTCAGTCTGAAGGCAATTACAAGCTATGAATGGATATAATATGCACGCAGTGACTCCACAAGCACGACATTCTGCCAACTGCTGGAACAGAAGCTATTCTCTTGAAAATGCATCATCAGTTATGCTGTTGAGTGCTTGTGGGGGGGAAGCATCTGATATTGTGCGTGTGTGCTTGCCCTTTTGTGTGTTGAATTAGCATCCGTTGTTTCTCCAAGAAGTATTGTAACTATTCAATTGTGCCTAAATGTGTGTCTAAACAAATGAAGGTATGGTTTATGGAAGCTTGCATTAGACTACACACGCAGCTACACATTTTGTACAGGCACAGAAGTTCCATGCATGGACACTTTCTTTACACTGCTTTTACCTAATTACCAGCAAGCCTGTTCAAAATATTTTCAGATACCGGGTCATGAGAATTAAGCATCCCCAAGATGCCCTCTGATACATGAAAGCAAACACACACGCGCACACACACGTGGGCCTGCCGCCCTTGCCCCCCCTTCCTGTTGTTCGATGCTGGTGTCTTCCAGAGGGCTTTGTAATCTGGAGGGGCTCAGGGATCACAATTCCCGCGCGACCCACCATTGATTTATGTCATTGTGTGCATTTTCAGCCTCTTCAAAGGTCACCTTGTGTGTGTCTCCTTTGCGCTGCATTCCTCTGTTGCTGCTACTGTTGTACATTAGCTGCATTAGTTTCCCCATCACTCTTTAAAGTCGTTCTCCAAACTCACTCTTCCCTCACTGTGTTCGTCTCAAACCACCATATCAACTGACACAAAGAGAAGGCAGAAGTGTAATTTTGCTGTGCTATTTGTAAAGACAGTTGCCAACAATGTTCTAAACTGCTGCTGGAAATTGCCCGAGATTACCACAGTCAGAGTGGAGGGAAAATAAAAAATGGTTCATGTTGATTTATTGTCAAACTCTCAGTGAAAACCATCACTCAGCCAAGCTGCAGGCGGCCCGGCCAGACAAAACACATCCACTGCTTCGAGGAAAATCAGGAAGAGTCAAGTTCACTAGAGTTGATAAACATGTAGTAACACAATTATTGCAATCAACGTTGCACATTGTTGTGAGTTGCCCCGTGTTATTTGGCGTATTTAGGAGCCTGTTTTCTAATCAGTCTTACTCTTGTCCTACCTGCAGAGTCTCTGGAGCCCACCTATCAGCAGCTGCAAAAGATGAAGCTGGACAAAAGTCCCTTTGTGGTGGTGTCTGTGATTGGCCAGGAGCTGCTGACCGCGAGCCACCACACGGCCTCCGTCGTGGTGCTGGAGGCCGCTTTGAAAATCGGCACGTGCAGCCTCAAGCTCCGTGGTTCAGTCTTCTCGGCCCTCAGCAGCGCCCACTGGTCCTTGGGCAACACGGAGAAGAGCACTGGCTACATGCAGCAGGACTTGGAGGTGGCCAAAACCTTAGGTAAGCGGCAAAGAAGGATTAATTACGAATGATGAATAAACCACACAATCAATCGATACATTTTTAATTTGTTGCCAATTATTTATAGCCAGTGAAAGCCCAACATTTAGATGGATTGCTGACATTTTATACAGACATTTCTGTTCCCCGCAGGATGAACTTTACTGTCGTGCTAGAAATTGGCAGGAATTAATCCATTTCCTTATCAAGAATGGATATCACTAACTACAAGCGTGAATATCCTGCGTGGGTGTTAATCTAGGCAGAGGCGGGAGGCCTTCACAGAAAGGCTAAGGAAAGGAAAAAATACTCGTGATGTAGGAGGGGGAAAAAAATGACAAATCATAGAGCTGCACAGACTGGCTCCAGTCTTCTCACCCCCACACAGTTTGACACATGGCTGGGTAGAGCAGCTGGAGATAAGGAGCCGTGGTTCTCAGGTGGAGCGCAGAGACTTTCACTTTACTTTGTCCCTGTCTGTGGGGCCTCTCTGTCAGGAAGAAATAATAAGCCCCCCCTCCCCCCCACACCCTCTGGAGCATTGAGATCAACACTACCAGCTGTCACCGGAGCGCCTCTACTGTGGAGGACTTACAGCGGCCACTTTCCCTTCTAAGGGCACAGTGGCATGGATCGGGTTCATCGCATCACTGTTCAAAAGTGCCGTTGGGATGATGTGACATAAACAACGGTTGCTTTATGATCACCTTGGCTGTACTCTCTTCTCATCTCCCTTTCCTCTTTAGGTGACCAAACAGGGGAATGCCGTGCTCACGGGAACCTGGGCTCGGCATTCTTCTCCAAAGGAAACTACCGAGAAGCGCTTACCAACCATCGCAACCAGCTGGTTCTGGCCATGAAGCTAAAGGACAGAGAGGTAAGAAGCAGCCCCCTGAAAGCAGTCTCAGCACTCTGTGAATGGATGGGCAGGGGACGGTTGGATTGAGGTTAAAAACTATTTAATTCTCTGAGTCTCTTATCATTCTGCAGGCCTGGGATTGCGCTGGGCACCGCGTTTCTCTGTCCTGGGGTTTTAGAGGGTATCTCAAGGTGAAGTCTGAAGGACACCGAGATGCCGCTGCTCTTTGTCTATTGAAAAGCGTGGTTGGTTTGCGAAGAGCAGATGAAGGTGATTGGGAGGAGACAGAGGGATGCAGTTGTAGGAAGGGCCAACTGGATGGCCTCAGCAGCTGGTTCCCCTTATTATCAATGCAAACCATTTATGCAGCTATGATGCAGATGATTATCTCCTCCATGTAGCAGTAAGTCTGGGGCTTTGTAACATACGGAGGTTTTGGAATATAATTTGCACATTAAGTTAATTTGAATATGGGCTATGGAGAGTGGGAGGGCGATGAGAAAATGAAGGAGACGGAGGAGAATTTGACAGATTGTAACACTTTTCCTCCGTTTGGTGCACCTCTTACTCTCCTCACTCTGTCCCATGCTTCGGTCTCCTGCCAACCAGGTCATTGTGGTGGTGGTGGTGGTGGGGGGGAGGGAGGGGGGGGGAGAGGTGCTCGTTCCAACACAATTCCCGTCCCACAAGGAGAAGAATGGCCTCGGTTTCCCCTTCATACCTTATCCTCCCCACCAGGCCGGCAGGCCTGTTTGTTTGTGTTCCCTGATATCAGGAGACATTTAAACAGTCCAGTCAAATGTAACACAATGCACCAGGATGAAACTTGAGGTTGAAGAATGAGGCCAGAGGTCCCCATGTCATCTTTTCCTCCCACAGTTTGAGGATATGTGCAGAGCACCAGTGCCAAAAGAGCTTATTTATGTAATGAAGTTAGAGATCGAAATGATACTATATCAAATGTACAGACTCGTACGAATCAGCTCCTAATGATTTTTAAAGGCCGAGCAGTAAGTTATCAGTATCAAGCTGCTGTTATCCAATGTGGACCATGGGTTTCAGCCACTGAGGCCCATGCTGCTCCCATGCTGCTTCTTGGAGGAAAACATTGCTTGCACACAAATGGCAAATGTGCCACTCGTGTGTGCCAGAGTGTCCTGGGGCGCAGTGGATGTCATTGAACACCTTTTATTAGTTGCATCACATACTGTAGTAACGTCCCAGTCCTTCCTAAAAAAAAAAAACAGCCCCGTCTTGTTCCTCTGAAGGCCCCCTAATCAGAGTCATATGTGTGCAACACCACCTGGTCTCCCTCAGAACACACTTGGAGCCCGCATAGCGCATAGCTCATTACGGCCGGCCTGATGTTTTTGTTTCTGATGTGGACGTTTTATCTGGCCTCT
This sequence comes from Pungitius pungitius, assembly GCF_949316345.1. Taxonomy (NCBI): domain Eukaryota; kingdom Metazoa; phylum Chordata; class Actinopteri; order Perciformes; family Gasterosteidae; genus Pungitius; species Pungitius pungitius. Next base: position 15,567,979 of record NC_084904.1, on the reverse strand, counting down.
CTGAAGCTGAGGTCACTTCCTAGAGGCTGGGGACAGGGTGTTGATTCTGAGGCGGACTTCCAGTGCTGGAGAGAAGTCGGTGAAGTGAAGAAGGGGCATTGATTCCAATCCTCAGTGAGAAAGGGATATGTGCCACACAGTATGCGAATAGTAATACGTGTATTGAGGGTGCCATGCAGACACGGAGCAATGTATTGAAATCATTTGCGTAGTGTAATGTTTGATGGGATAGAAGGACCTGGTGGGCCATGTGTCTTTGATATGAAGAGGGATGTGGGTTTTGATTCCGTTTAGCTTCAGGTTTTGATTGTGGGGATGAAAATCTTGAAAGATGACGGACCCAATTTAATTAAGTCTTCATCTTGTTAGAATTATTCTGTGTATGTGTGTGTGTGTGTGCCCAATTAAGATCACTTTACCTCTAAATTAAAATGTTTAGATAATCCGACTGAAGCTTGCTTGTTTTCAACCTGTCTAATCATCTCATTGTTTTGTGCCACAGAGGACTTTGTTGTGGTGTTGTTGCTATGTTACCAATTACATACACTTTGTAAAAATAGAGGAAAAAGAAGTACATGGACAGCATTTATCTATGCGTTGTTTCATTTTTTGTGACCGCTCAAGCTTTTCCAACCACAAGGATTGATTTTTTTTAATGGAATTATCATTTAGGGAATTATTAGTTAGTCCCTTACATGTAGTAATGCAATGCACTGTTTGTCACTAAGCAACATCTACCTCATGTGTGTGTCTGCTAATACTTACCGATACTTCCACCAATCCCGGTAGTGTAGCTCAAAGCCCTGGTTTATCACAACACTACGGCCTCAGGGTGAACAGTGGTCCGTGTGTGATGAAGGAGCAGAAACAGTTGTCTATAAATCAAGTACAGTCACCGGGTCCATAAATGATCAGTAAAGAAGCCATGTACAGGATCTCATTTCTTCTTCTAATTACCAGGGAAGAAACCCTTTGTTGTGGCTTTATACAGCGCAGCAAAATAAGGCAGTTTCAGTTTTGGGAACTTGCCTATAGCTGACCAGCAGACTCCGTGACACAAGCTAATCCTCCTGGGTCCGACCAGAATGATTTCTATAATCTGCCTTCACCGAGCTGTAAAAGAGGAAAAAAAAGGAACAGAAAAGAGGGACGAGCTGGAGCTGGGTTCAAAGAGTGAGTCCTCAGTCATCCGTGACCGGGACTGGAAGCTGCGGTCCAAACCTGTGAGGTCATCAGCTAGTGTGAAGTGTTTTTTCTTTAGCTTGCTACCTTTTGGAAACATCCGTCGCAGATTTTCAGCTGTCCTACATACTGCAGATAGAAAATGAATACACCGCATAGTCTTTGTGTCCCGGCTTGCACACCTGGCCTCGTCTGACTGCGAGTACCACCTTTAACAAAGGACCTCTCATGGTCAAAACAAAGCTGTTAAACTTGCTCTTTCCTCTCCAAACTTTTACCGTCCCCTCTGTTTGTCTGTGACGTTTTCATCTTAAATGGTAGGTTTAACTAGAAGGAGGTAACCCCTAATTTTGGGGTGTGAGTATTTAGGAGAAACTGAGGCGAGCTGGCAGTGGCGTACTCTGTAATTACGCCTTGTGTGATGTTAAAAAGAGGCTCCGCTGCAGACTCCCCCCGACCCCAAGTTGAAATGGAAATCACGATTAGGGGTAAGAGGGGGGAAAAAAAATACAAAGGATGTCTCCATAGGCTCCACAGTTCTTCTGTCTCCTCCCGCCCATAACCGTAGCGTCTTCTTTTTTAAATGATCCATGCTCCTCTGCCTCCATCCGTCAAACGGAATTTAGTGAACCTCACTGTAAGAGTGACACGGACAGTTTCATCACGGCTGTTAATATTGCTACTATTTTGAGGCGTTATGGATTCTGCTGGACACCGGCTTGTATAATGAGGCGGAAGGCTGAAAGATGATCTTCTAAATGAGGGTTGAGGAAGAGGGAAAGTGTGGGTGTTCCTCTTGTCGGGGTTGGGGTTTGCCAATGTTTGTCAGCACTCTAGCAGAGGAGGGGATCATTAAGGAGTCATTAGGGTATGGACGTGTGCCTCCAACGCCTTTCTTGGGGCCCATGCTGATAGAGGGCTTGGAACCCATGTCTTCTTTCTTTAGCCTCCACTGCATTTGCTGATTAAGGGGGAGGATTAGAGGATGATTAGAGGGGTTCATTTAGCTCTGTTGCTGGGTTGCGGCACAAAGAGGGAGGTGTCCAGCTATATACAAGCGACCCTTCTTCCGTTCCCTGATTACATTTCACAGGGCAACCTATATGAGTGCAATCAGCTGTTGATGTTACTTTGCTAGTAAATACATAGTAACCTACCGGTGTACTGGAGGAGGAGGGCCGTAGCTGGCCGTTGCACAGCGGCTGTAACAGCAGGGCCGGCCCGCTGTGCCTTAATGACACACAGGCTCTTCTCGGTCCAGTGGTTTGGAACTGCTCTACAGCAGCTCGCTTAGCCATGAATCATGAGAGATGGACGGCAAGCATCAGCCAATGGGCCATGACCACAACTGGGAAACAAGTATTTGTGTGCGTATGTGTGTTAAAGGGAGCACACATCTGTGTTCCCATATTCCAATGTGCTGTTCATGTTTATCTTCTTTTTTTTTTTTAAAGCATTCTTTCATAAGCTTGTGAGATAGTAAAATGTCAGATGATTTTACACCTCAAAGGTTCAGTGTAGGTCAATATGGCCTAGAGCTTTAATCTAGATACAGATAATTTCATATCCTCATTATGTTAAATATCAATCAATCAAATAATAGTGTATATATAAAATAACCACATGGGAAAGCCACTTTTTGTTTACATATGTGAAGTAAATACTTGTGTTTTTACAAACTAAAGACAGAGTATTTTGCTGTTTTTATCAAGAGCTTTAATGCAAAATGAACAGAACAGTTTCAGGTTAAATTCTATAGAAGATATTTTTTACAGTTACTATGTTTAAATGCATGCAAAATAATAACCAAAACAAATGACAGTTTTATTTAACTATACTCTGTAGCAGAGTTCTTTATCCATTTTTTAACAAGTTGTTCTGAGCCACAATGATTGTAATCAATATGTGGTTTCAGTACAGTGGGAGTCCATTGAAAGACGATAAATTGTTGTTGTAAATTATCGCCTGGCTCTATTTGACGTAACCTTGAGATGTGTTGCTCTTGATTTGATTGTTAAAGCACGAACATACACAGACATCTGTTGATATGCTCACAGTGTGCATGTGAGAGACAGCATCTGTGAACGTCTAACCGACGCCTGTGGCTGTGATTTGTACTAGTTGCCGTGTAATGGTGTATGCACTGACCTTCCAATTCCGGCAACATACAATTGACCCAGATCGTGGAATTCTGCGCATGCACGCACAGTCAAAACAGAGGTTCATGGACATGGAATTCCTCTGTGTGTGTATGCACATGTACTGTGCGTGTGCATTTGCTGCATTGGAGGTGACGCACTGTTGTGTCTCCCCCAGTGGAGCATTTGGAAGGCTGTCAGAGAGATGAATGATTGCTGTAACATCGACTACTGCTCTGTGCCTTCCTGCTACCTCCCCCCTCTCCTTCCTCAGTGCCCCATGCTCCATTTCTCCTTCCCTCGGCCCTTACACATCACCTCCGCTTCCATTCTTTACTTCTCTTCCATCCCACCGCATTCACACACCTCCTTTTCCGCTCCCTTTTTTTCCAATCTTTATTCGTCTTATTTTTTTCTTCTTTCTTAGGATGTGTCACCTAAGAAAGGCCGTTGAGGAGAATGGACACAATTCCCAGTTAAATATTCATTGTATTAGATTTTCTGGATGCTATTTGGACGCACACATTTTCCGTTCGAAGCGCCAATACTCAAGCTTCATAAGCCCTGCCGCTAATGCTACTCTAACAACACCTTAATTCCTGCTGTGGCGTGTGTAGATTGTACTGCTCACTGCTGGCAAGTTGAGTCATTTGTCTTGAATATTACACCTAGTCTATCTTCTACTCCCAAGCTGCTCCAATCAAGGGCAATATAGAGGGACAGATTAGATAACAAATAAACAGTGACATGGTCACAGGAGACTCCTTCACTCTCTGCCACGCTGCTGTGGTGCACTATATGGTTATGGATGACATGCACAGTGCTCATCAGAGGGAGGAGAGAGAGTCCAACTGGCTCCTGGGGGTTTCTACCGCACCGCAGGACATAGAGAGAATTTAATGATTTGGGAAATCAGAAGTACTATAATTAATCTTGGCAGAAGGGTTTGATGTCACGCGGCGAGAGGGATGAAGACAGAATGCGCCAACTCATCCTCACTAGATAATGGTTTACGATAAGGGACGGAGCCCGATTAAAAGCGCCAGCCAGGGTAGCGCTAGTTCACATGGCTTAAATGAATTGTGTGTCAGTGTAGCTAACTGAAACAGCCCCCCCCCCTCCCCCTCTTTCTTCCAAAGGAGTTTGAGTTGTCCCATGATAGTTCTCACTTACAGGAGGGCCTGCAAGTAGCCCTGAAGAGGCCAGGTGAGGTGTTGGCTCTAAACCTGTGTGATTAATTAATTGTGCAGTTGTTGAATTCTGATCTAGCTGCTATCCACAGGTGACTAGAGTTTGCATCGGGGCAGGTCTCCCGCTGCTGAACCTGGCACTCCCTCACCCTCCTCCTTCCTGGCCTCAGTCCGGCCCAGCCCCCATCCAGGCTGGCCCCAGAGCCATTTAAAGCTCTCCAACTGCAGCCCTTTCTCCAGCCCGATCGATAGTGGAGCTGTCAGCAAGACGAATGGAGGCTTTAGGAAGTCCATTTTAATGAAGGAGAAGGAGCAAGGCAAAGAGAGGTACTTGGAAAAGGGTGGTGGAAGGAGAGAGGGGGGGGAACTATTGAAGGTAGTTACAAAACGAAGGACGGATACGGGACGGAGAAGCAAAAAAGCCAAGCAGTAAAGGAATGTGCATGTGTTTATTGAACTTGTCTGTAGAATTATATGTGTACTACGTAATAATGTCTCCAGGGACAAAGCGTAGGGGAGGGTTGGACTCTGTTTGATTTAGCTACAGAAAGGCCTATTTCTAGCTCAGCATTGTGAAGTGGCTCCTCAGCTAAAGCACACCCAACACAGAAACCTATATTAGTAAACTGAGGGGATTTCATCTGGCCTGCACACAAACACCACATCAAGTCCTCTGGCTCATGAATCATGTCAGCAGCGCTTTGGTAAAAAAATATGTTGTGACAAGGGAGAGCTACAAATCCAAGGCAACCCTCTCCACAACTGCCCTCATCTGACACACTGGCTCGAATCAAAGGACGTGTGCGCATTTGCATTCAGAGGCAGAAGACGTCCTCTGGAGCAGACTTTTAACTTGGGATTCTGTTGATCTTGGAGTTTTGTTTGTTTTCGGCCTTTTTGATATGCATTCTGAGGTGATACCCTTTACATCGCATTAGCATGCAGAAAATGTCTGCATGCTAATTGATGGTTAGGAGCTGAGGTCAAAGGTTAGGCACAGCCAGTGTTGTAGAGCAACAATGTCCTCTGGGCAATGGCCCAGCCAACCCGGTTTTCTCTCACTGAAGCAATTACTGGCCCTGATTAGTCAGTGCGGCAGTGGGAGTGATTGTCGATTTATGCATATTGCCAAAAACGTACTCTTGTCAGCCAGAGCTCTGCCCTGATAAAACCAATCCAAACAAATAAAAGACAAAACTGCGCCAGGGACCTGCAACAACACATCGAATAGAGATGAGTGATTTATTAGAAGCCACTTTCAATGCCATCTTGGCTGTTTTCTTTTGTATTTTTCTGCTCAAACATAATTTGACTTTCTCGCAAGTAAATTAATATGATAATCTCCAAAATCTGCTGTTTCAAACTGGTGCTCCGCTCATAATAAGCACTTTTCTTCACTTTAGTAGAGAGCAGATGGGCAAAAAAGTATTGTGTTGATTATAAAAACTACATTGTTACAAGCATTAGCTCAGCCTGACCCAATTCTTTTCCTGTAAGTAAACTGAAACCTACCGAAACGAGCAGAAAGTGTGATGGTTTGAAGCGTAGGAACATTGACCATGCGTTGGTCTTTGAAATTGAAAATGTGTTTTGATTATACTTGTAACAAATGTATTGACTTTTTTAAATAGCCCTGAAGTAGCCATAAATGATCCATTGATCCATAAATACACAATGTGTGCATCATTCTTGATGATGTCTTAAAATGTATATCCCTGTCATTTCTGTTATCAATACAGATATTCACATTAAAAAACACAATGACAAAGCAGCTACTGTATGATCATGGTTCAGTATAATCTGTTTGAGGTGAAACTCAAATGGTGCAGATAAGTTCGAACCTGTGTGTGTGTGTGTGTGTGTTTTGGTTCATGGTTTCTGTATTAAGAAGGAACAAGGGGTCTCTCAGGTAGAGGGGAAGGTCAGTGCAGTTACAAGCGTTTGATGTTTGCATTATATAGAGCCGCGGGGATGTCGGACACAGCATTTTTGGAGAGTGAGGAAATGTTCTTCTGCGAGACTCCCTGACGTAATGCCCAAAAACGGGGATTAGATCTCCTCGGTTTGACTCGGCTGAGGCCTCCTAAAAACTCCTATTCACTGAGACGCTCTCTTTCTCCCCCCCCCCCCTCCACTCTCATCTTCAACTTTTGTCCCGAGTTACAGCAATGTCAGCATTCTTGTCCCTGTGGCACAGTATCCAGACCCCCCCCCCCCTCGCTCTCTTTTGGACAGGAGCCCCGTGTGTGTATGAGGAGGTGGAATGTGTCTTTGTGAAAAGTGCTCAGAGAAAGCAATAAAATGGAAAGAAAATACGAGCCCCCAAGTGAGTGAAATGAAAGTACTCCATCTTAGGAGGGGATGGTGGCCTAAGGGTTCTGCTTATGCTTGACCTTGCAGCTCACACAGTTGGGTCTCTAAATAACAGTTGAGACAGACCTTAGCTGGCTACACGTCAACCTCTGAAAAAAAAATTAAATTGAAAAAAGGAACGGAGTGGAATCGAGGTTGTAAAATATTCAGTAGAGGGCCCGGAGGTAAAGACTGCTCTGGTATTTTATGTAGCCAGACTCAATTTGAAAAAGTTAGTAGCTATTTCTGGTGCTGTCAGCTTATTTAATTGCAGCCATTAGCTTCTACTTGGGGCCGGGTGTGGCCATCTCAGGTTGACGCCAGGCGCACACACACATGCAAGATTGCACACATACACCATGATTAATGCTGCTTAGTGATTATGGAAGTTTAGGTTTCATGCTAAAGGAAAATGTTGTGTAAATTACAGCTTTATTAATCCGACCTAAAATCATGTTTAATTTCCTCGATCAACACTGAATACTTGACCAATGATGTATTTTGCATCTTTACATTAAGCGTACTTATTTGATTTATTCTTGATTTTGGGAATGATAGTAATTTTAAATATATACTGAATTTGAAACCCCAACAACCTCCAGTTGGATAACCAAGGTTTAAAAAAGTATGCCAATTGCTCACTGTGTGTAGTGGCACGTGTGAAAACAGAGTTGAACATGTACTTCCCACAATTAGAGATTATTTCCATGGTTACAGAAGTGGTTCTTGGACAAACAATCTTCCTGAAATATTGCCTTAATATTTCATTTAAATAATACTGCTAATTCAGTGTTGGGTGTCAGTATTGCTCCGACAGTCTGCAAACAGCTGCTTGTGTGCAGTACGTTTTCCTATTGTGGGAAGCTGTGACGAGCTGGGCATCTGTGAATATGTGCACAGGCACGTTTTTGACTTCATCGCCATTCAGAGAGGCTTAGCGTGATTAGAGTGGTGGGATCCTCTGAAGAGTTAATGATGAGAGCTGCAGTAGCTCCACAGAGGCCAATCAAACACCAGCCTCTGACAGCACACGCAGGCTTATCTTGCTCTATGTATTGTCTGTGTCCGTAGTTGCATGCGTGTGTGTGTGTGTGTGTGCGTGCACCTCCAGGGGGTTTTATGCGTGGGAATATGTATACGATGGGATTTCAGCTATCATTTCTTGCTTGAAAGTCTTCGTTATCATCTCCCGTGAACACTATTAGAATATTTATTGCGCCTGGTGTCTGGATGCATTTGAGGGTTTATGGACATACAGAGCAGAATTTCTAATCGTATAGCTTCATTATGCTCGTGTCAGACACCGATCCAGCCCAGGAGGGGCTCTTGGCACCTCCGGGTCTAGTTCAGGGCTACACAGCACATTGAGGAAGGCCGATGGCGGGTTTCTCCTCCCCACACGCCGGGGGACTGACTGACAGGCTTAATGACACTGTCGGGGTTACAGCGCGTCTCCAACTCATTTTCGAATGTGATTGAAGTTCGCAGTGGGTAGCTTTTCATCAGTGTTGAGCAGACAAAAGGGACCTTTTCGGTGTTGTCTTTTCATGTGCGTGCACTTTGTGTGTTTGCACATGGACGCCTGCAGTTCTGAAGAGATGCGCAAGAGAAAAATTGCTTTATGGTCGTTGATGCATCCTGTTTTGTACTGCTATGTCTCCAGTGCGTGCTTATTGCATGCAGTGTGTACACACACTCAGGTACTTGCAGGCAGACACCAAACAGAGGAGACCACACAAAGAGGATTTATGTCCGGTTGACTTTGTGTAGCGAGGACATGAAGATAATTCATATGAACTGAAGTCAAATTCAAATAGAACCTTGTCAGAACCCCATTGGCTGTACTCCTCGGCCAGGCTCTGCTTTACAGTCCACCTTGGTCCAGCCCTGCGCCATTTGCTGCTGCAGATGTGGGATGAGTCATGTAATAGTTGTTGATGTTGGCTCAGCTGTACTTCTTACCCCCCTCTTCCTTCTCACCCTTTTGATTTCCGCCCCTTTCTTTGCTCTGTTTTGCTTAGTTTCTCCAAACTAGGCCTCTCGCCTTTGTTATGCAGCAGAAATGTTATGGCTGTGAAAACCTGCATCCTCTCACTTAATGGCAGCTCAAAAGTAGCCTGTGATTGCTCTATCCCTCCAGTGTGAAGAGGCCAATCTAGCCGAGACAGAAATCCACTTTGCTTGAAGCCACATTGGTGTTTTTCCTATCACTCTGGCTCTTGACTAGTGGAAGTAGAGTTTGATTGGTACTTGCATGTCTGCTTTGAATCAGCTGACACTCTTCAGCTTTTGCTCAGAATGCAACGTTCCCCCTACGAGGGGCAGCTTCTTTTAGCTTTGCCTGTGTGGAAAAAAGACCGGAGCCAAAAAGTCCTCCAACATTAGCAAACCTCAATTATTACGCGCCGTGACCTAAACACAAAATGCATTCCAGGAAAAAATGTGGCTCTCAAATTCCAGTGTGGTCCCCGCAGAGCTTTTTGTAAACATATTCCCCTCTCCGCCCCGTTTGCAGCTCTTCCTCCCGAATAACCCTTTTCCCTCCACGTTTCGTTGTCTACTAGGATGTGTTCCTCAAAAGGATTCTGTTAAAGAAGCAGAGGCAACATTTTTTTTTTTTGTGGGCATAGACTCGTCGGAGCAAAAAAAACAGCTCTAAGCAACGTGCATCTCGAGTGGCTCAGCTGAGATGCCAACCTAAATTGCGGCTGAAGGGCTGTAACAAAAGCCATCACCCTTCCACTCTGGCTTCTATGCTGCCAGAGGCGAGAGATACAATCAGGGCCCCTGCTAGCAGCTATTCACCCTCCCTGTCAATCAGAGTCCTGTGGCGTGTGCTCGCGGCTGGGGGGGGGGCATCACCGGCAGGTGGCCCAGCGTCTCCCAGAGAGCACACCTTAAAAGCAACAATTAATTCCGGATCGTCTCTTACCGCCTCGTCCTCGCCAGACCACAGCCGACAAGCCGGCACGCCCTTGTTCCCTCATCTTCTGTCATCTTCATCTTTCTGTCCGCCCACTTCTCTGTGATCCATATTACATGCAAATGAACGGCATCAGTGGAGATCTGCTCTACCGTCCAGGGACATTTTGGACTTAAGTAAACTAATTAGGGAATTTTGGTTTAAATCCTTCTGCCTTTATAGACGCGCGCACACACACACACACACACACACACACATATCCATTGAAAATAGGCAGACTGTCCCCCACAGGAGGCAAATGTGCCTTACATGGGAGATGGAAAGGAATGTTGCCGGGATTTGGTTTCCATCACACTGCACTAAGGGAGCTTACCATCCTCATGGTCTTAAATCTCTGTCACAGTGGGAGGTAGTCTGTGCACGCATGTGCGCTTGTGTGTGTAGATATGTGCATTCGTGCGTGTTGTGTTTATGGTCGTGATAATGTCGCCCAGGAGTGAGATCCTCTTTTTTTTTTTTTTGTCTTTATCTGTGGATGCCAGTCCTGTCCGCCTAAGGCCAAAGCTGAAAGCACTGGGTTAGTCTGGTGCCGCCTGGAGGAGCCACAGTCTGCGGAGCACTGAGGTGCTTTGGAGGGTGGATGTTGGGCCACAGGAGCCACCCTCACCAGGCTTGTAATTACATTTGGGGAATAAAAGCACAGAGGGAGGAAAGGATTTAAATGGGATGGTGTGCTATGCTCGAGATACAACAAGGTCCTTTTCCTCTCAGCTGCATGTCATTGCAGATTTATTCAAAAGTTCAGAGCATGATAACGAGAGTCGGGCATGATTGAGCTGGTGATTTCTCTTACTGGTGAGGGACGGAAGGTTGTTTCTATGGGGGGGAATGTTTTGTGTTGATCTGACATATTCTTAAACAATGTTTTATGTCCCAAACATTAGTCATTCGCTAATTCATTTATTCCAACATGAATTGTTCTTTTCTTTTGTTAAGGTCATTACCAGCTCATATGAAAAAATAAAAGTAGATCCGTAGCTGGCAAATTGATTTGTCCTCGTACTAAAAGGGTAAACTGCTGCGGCTGCTGCTGCTGCTGCTCCACTTATTAATAGCAGAATTTGTGGAACACAAAAAAAACGAAAGAGGCTACAATGTTCTCCAGAGCTGCAGTGGGATATTACATATCTGTGAGTCTGCCACCACGAGTGACACCTTTCACATATTTGATCAAAGGTTAATATAAAAACAATCAAACAGTCTGCGGGAGTCTTGGTGACCACGGGGTGCTGTGCAGTTATTTCCTTCTCTTGTGTACAATACACAGGCTGTCACGGGTGTCTTAACAGTCAAACTGTTCATTTATCCAGTTAACTCACAGGATCATTTGTTCCGCATAATTAAAGCAAAGCCACACAGAGATTTGAGCCTTCTGGCCTCTGGCAGCCACCAATTTATTATGTTAACCCGAAATGGTGCACCAGCTCTGTTTCACTGCTGTTGACTCCGGACATGACAAGAGGAGCAAATAGGTCAATTTTCATTTCACATCCCAAAAACTACACACACACACACACACACACACACACACACACACACACACACACACACACACACTGCCTGTAGTGCTGGACATTTTGAACCTTTGTCAACTTTTCATTTCTCTTTTGTTTAATTTCAAACAAAGTGACACTGCAGTAGATTTAGCCGATCAACTACTTACCAATTCTTTCTCTTTAATCGTTTTCGCATTGATCTGCTTTTCATTCACAGTCATTTCATGAAGCTTGCCTTTACATATCACAAAAAACCCCACTTAAAAACGCGGCAATTGAAAGCAGCCATGCGTCCTTCTATTTCACAGACATCTGATTTGGCCTAAACCCATTTAGCATGAGTTGCTTGCTGTTGCAGATGGATTAGGGGAGAGCAGAACAAAAGCTGTGGCTCCCTTCTGAAAGGCAACGGTGAGGTGCTGAGGGTTTGGACACTTGGTTGTCACACTTCATTTCTTTCACTGTGTCAGACTGCTGCAAGTAACCTCTCTGGCCAGCGCACATTGATCTGGGTCCCTCGGACCTTAACCTGCGTTCCCTTATCTCTCCTCTCCCACTTAAGAAAATTGAATTTTAGCGTGCACCACTGAAAAGGGTTGGACTATGTAGACCTATATATGTCAGGCCTGATTTTGTCCAGTTGTGTGGGCTTACAGGGACAGAACTACCCCCTGGGCCTCCAAAATGTCCTTGAATAACCCTGGACTCCTGCGTCCTTGCATCGACGGCCCGGCGGAAGGCTCTCTGATGCAAGTGGGCCCTGCAAGCGGTTCAATATTCAGCAATGCGTTTACCAACCCAGCAGCAAGCCATAAAAAAAACCCCGCTCATTAGCTAATAAGGGATCAACTTTGCAATATATATTTTGTTTTGCTGTGGCTCAGAGGATCTTTTGCTTTCAACAGATAGCGTGATTTTTTTCCCCCGTTCTAATCACATTCAGCCGTCACTCTAACTGCCCCTGACCTTGATTAGTGTGTAAAGAAGCAGTCATCTACTTCTTACATCACGACGTGTCTCTCCCTGCTTCGTCCCTAGCTTGAGGCGCTGCAGAGTGGCCAACCTTGAGGTTTTCCTGAAACCCCTCCTGGAGTGACTTTCAAAACACCAGTGTGATTTTCCCCTTCTGCCGCCACCACAAGGTCTCTCTAGAATTGATTCCCTGCACCAGCAGGCATCACACGGCTATACGCCCGTGGAGATTCAACTTCAGTGCAGAAATAAACAGCAGCCCCGTGTAGCCCTTCAAGGCTTTGCTCTGATTTAGAGTACATTAAGATTTATTCACAGTGCCCCGCTTCCCCGGTGTGCCACCTCTTCAATTTCCTCCTCAGCCAGACTTAAGATTCATCTGTTTACGTGAGAAGGCAGGAGGGCTGTTGATGCAGCTGAACAATGCCGACATCCTGTCACAGGGGACAGTCCCTGGGACTGAGGTGGGTGCTCTGAGGGCTGGGATGTCAATCCCAGCTCCAGCACGGCTACAGTGCCTCCCTTCCTGCCTTTTCCTCGCTGATCGTTTCCCCATTTCTGTAACCCTTGTTTTGTCTAGAGTATTGTCGGAGATTAGGAGCTTGAAATATCCAACCCCTCGCCACTCGAAGGGAAAAGTCAAATTTTCTAGCAACACAAATGGAGACTGTCGGATCCAATTTAATATCGGCGCCTCGAGTGTTCCTTCCCGTGTGCTGCCGGTTCGCCCCTCGTCTCAAACACTGTAGCCTCCAACAAACAAGCACGCCTAGATGCCCTGGTGTAAACGCACAAATACACGTAAATGCAAAAATGTAATCACACACACCTACGCGGTGACAGACAGAAGCCAAGCAGCTCTGGGATACATCTGGTATATTGTATTATATTACTTTGTGCCTGTGTGTGAGAATGTATACTGGGGCTCTGGAGCGACCGCAATTCGCCGACGAGCCAGAGTACAAGAGCCAAATAATGGCAAATATCCCCCATATTAGCGCTGCGTGCACTGCAGCTTGTGTATAGTGTTCACTTGGTGAAATGCTCCGTGGGTGTTGCTGTATTCATGTGCTCGCTCCTACGGGAGTGTGTGACCGTTTGAGCAGCAGACTGACACTCGGCGCAGTGGCTGTCACGAGTGCCCTTACCCGTAGCTCGACCTTTAGTGACACTCAATCCTTTGTGAACATGTCCTGTGAAGGCTAAAGGAATTATCAAGCTACAGGCCTTCTGGCGTCATTCATCCATTAGCTTCAGGTCACACGGGTCACGGAGAAACAAGTGGCTCCACTGTTAATAGATCTGATTAAAGCCAGTGATTGATTATTGAAAACAGGAAGATAACTTGATATCGGCGGTGGGTTTTTCTTCTCTGAACAGCTTTCCAGAACAAGGTTGCTTTGCATTTAATTTGTGATTCTGAAAATAACACCTGCATTTTTCTGTGTGTCCTTGTATGCGCCTCAGTGTTTGTACGTATTAAAGAGAGCAATCGGTCGCAGCTCAACATTCACGTTTGCCTGCTTAAAAAAAAGCAAAGCGTTTTGATGTGGCAGAGATGCAGTCGTTTGGCTGATCTGATGATGCCATCGGATCTACTGTATATCTGTATGCAAATCCTGAGCAAGGGGAAAAGAAAGGAGTATACAGATGAATATTTGATCATATCCTTCCCCGCCGCAGCCTGTCCACCCACATGCGCAGCATGCCTTCTCTATCCTCCCCCTGTTGCTCTCATGTCAGCAACACTTGCAATTTACATGTTTCTTTGTACATGCACACACGTGCAAATAGGGCTGTCTTTTAAAAGGATATTTCAAGCGCCTGTGAGTTCCTCTCTCTGACTGGTCTCTTCCGTCTTTGAGTTTATCACAGTTGAGATGTTTCCTTTTTTGTCAAAATGCTTCTCTGCAGGTGATGCGGATCTAAAGAAAACCTCGCCCTGAGGATGCTTTCAGCATTCTCATCTCTCATCCTTCAAACAGAATCGCTCCTGTAGGCTTTTATGCCCCACCCTTTTATACCCCCCCCCCCCCCCCCCCCGGTCCCTCCAGTGTAGCGTTCTGTTCCATGCAAGCCAGCCCCTGTTGCTGCCTGAGCCCAGCTCGTTAAGGGAAACACTGGTGCATCGTCCCCCTCACCTACCCTCTGCACTGCCTTTTTAATTAGACTGTGTGTGTGTGTGTGTGTGTGTGTGTGTGTGTGTGTGTGTGTGTGTGTGTGTGTGTGTGTGTGTGTGTGTGTGTGTGTGTGTGTGTGTGTGTGTGTGTGTGTGTGTGTGTGTGTGTGTGTGTGTGTGTGTGAGAGATATGGATATGGAGGGCCTGGGTGTTTTAGTTTTGTCACGCTTTGTCTTTTTGAAGTGATGGGTAAAACAGTGGCTTGTTTTGTTTTTTTCTCTGCTGTTCATCCCTTTCATTAAATAGCAGTCTGCGCTAAATACCTGCTGTATGTAGCCCTGTGATTCACAAACACAATTATATTTTATGAATTTTGTCAGTTAGCACTGATACAATTGACGACAGCAAAGAATTTGGATAACTGATCACGTATTTGATTCATTATTATTTAATTCAAATGTTTGATGTTTCCAGCCTCTTAAAATGGTTTGCTGTTTTTTTTCTGTTGCCCTCTCGATCTCTGGAATGTTGAGGTACTGCAAGTGTCTCCATTCAACAATGTTTTTTTTGTTGTTGTTTTTTTTCAAGCTAACAGCCTAACATCTGTATTGGTAAACGGAGGGTTGTTCCCACCTCTGCAGTAATGCAATCAAACCTGTTCTCCATCTCCTCTTGTCAAGCGAGGGGGACTCCTCCCCTCTCCCATATAATCCCATTAACAGCACTTTACTGAAGTAGTGGCTGCCCTGCACTCCTGCAGGACATGGCATTTGGACAGAGGGGTAACTGTAGGCTCTTTAACACCTTACACCTCTCAACCTCTCTTTCGTGCTCAGTTCTCCCCATTCCTTTCTCGCCATAACATTCATCAGAAACATAGAAAAAATGTGAGTATTCTGAAATGATTCAAATCTAATAATGCTAACAATTATTTGCAATACAATTTAGTATTAGACGGCACATATTTCTTAAATGGGTTTTAAAAAGCTTTTCTTTGGTCATCTCTGTGATGGGAGAATTAGCAAAACCTGCTCAGCAGAGAAATTTGACTGGATAATATATGGTCAAAGCAATATCAGAGTGGATTGATGTCAAACCAATGGGTGCTTGATTTGTTTTTTCCATTTCTGTTCACTCAGGACATTTCCCCCCAATTGGTCTAAGCTTCTATGAGGCCTGGAAGGCCATATTCCAACTATTTGCATCTCCATGACAACGATTTGTCATATGAGCTCTCCTGGCCTCTGATGATGGCCTTGGATATTTGGAATATATTAAAGTTCATAGGTCCAAAAGGAATAAGGAGACAAATGGCCACCACTGTGAGGCGAGGCATAACCATATAGCTCAACATAGACGTGAAGCTTTGGGTTGAAAAAATAAAATAAACACACCAGTGGCTCAGAGTAAGAGATCTTGCATCAAGCCCGGCCATCAGGAACAGCTCGTCTGCGTGACGTAAGGCTACATATACAACGTACAATACATTACCTCCAGCATGTGTGCTATGAAAGCAGCCATATCTCTAATGTTCTACAGAACAATAACATACTTAGTGGAGGAGAATCAGCAAGGAATCCTAAACCCTTGTCCTTGAGCGAAGGCACAAAATGGAATAATGTTGTTGGAGCCAAGCATTTGTGATTAACATGTCATCTCGGCTCTCTCCTGCAGCCTCGCGGCTCTTTCTCTCATTCCTCCCAGGCAGAACTAGTTTACCTTTCATTAGGAGACCCTTGGCGCAAATGTGTTTGCTGATAAGAGCCAGCGGTTTATCAACAGTTTATAACGCGCATGGCACCAGGATTAATCAAATAAGCACACAACCGGAGAAGGGCTGGACTCTGTAAACACAATCAGATCTGACTCCGCGGACGGCTTGGGAGAAGTGGAGGAGAGAGCGTGTGAGACGGTGAGGTGGCAAAGATAAGTGCAGGACATAAATGGAATCAAATTAAATGGAAGTCAATTTGGCAGAAATTATGTATTTTGTGCAATTATTTCTCCGACCGAACGTTTTTTTTTCAAGCACTGGTGGGAAGTCGAAATGAGCAGTGGTGGGAGAGGGCTGCCGTCAGAAGTGAGGGAGATACGGCCCCAGTGTCTGTCCCCGTGCCAAACCCATGCATCCCGTGTGACTAGCGAAGGCTGGCTCCTCATTATCTTGGCGTCCATCTCAGGAGAAAATGCAGCGTTGCAGTCTCACTTTAGAGGGCCACTGATCACAAAAACAACTCATCTCAAACTTGGAGAAGGATTGCCCTCCCCTCCGCCTCTCCCTTTCCCTCCCCGTGTCTGCACCGGGTTGCTGACAGACGGAGGAGAGGAATCCTCTCGGTTTTCAGCTCAGGAAAAATGTGAAGTTTGAGACGGAGGGATGGAGCGAAGCTTCAAAAGGCACACGTAATTGAGCAGCCCTAGATAGGCTATCTGGGAACTAAAACAGCAACAGTTGTGAAGGAGGGTAATTGCCTCCCTGGGCCTGTACAATGCCTTGTTGAGTCCTTAAACTTGATCAAACGGATAGAAGTCTTATGTCAGCAGGTAATTGGTTCCAGGCATCAGCAGCTCTGGGAAATGAAGCAAAGATAGGTAGATGGGGTGCACATATGTGTGCGTACACAAGACGATTGAACGTGTGACAATTGTAGGAAAAGCTTCTTTAGGGTTGTTTTGTTGTATTTTTATGTATCTCTACGCTATGCTTCTCATTTATTCAGAGTTTCATTATGCCACATTGGTCGAAAATGAAAACATATTCTGCTCTCTTCAGGCAAGTTATTTCAAATGACTTCATGTGAATGTGGGATAATTCATAAGTACATTTCTACTCCTCTGAACCCCATCGGCGGCCAGTATTGCATCATATATCTGTGAGAAATTCTTTCACCAACATCTTACTTCTGGAACCACATTTAGTAGTAAAACATTTACTGTGGCCGACTTTTGACTTTCAAGTTGTTTGGTTCTAAACTTGCCCAAGATGACTCCTCCATCTTGCTGAGGCTCCAAAAAGATGAGTAGAACTGTGGCCTCCCCTGTCAGGATCTCTCCACTGGCCTCCATCCAACCCCTTTCCTGGCTGCAGGATGCAGAGTGGGACCTCAGGAAGTAGACGCTTTATTAGCTGGCCCTTCGTGATTAATTGAACATCTGGTCACAACTGACCCCAATTACCAGCTGTTTACCTTTAGTATAAATAGTGTATAAGCCTGCAGTGAATTTGTCACATGGGGAGGGGGGGGGGGGGGATCAAGAAGGAACCTCTCCATTTTACGGCTAGACCTCTTGCAGTTGTAGCTCGTGTTCAGTGTGGTGACGCAGGTGGAAAGGTTGCTTGAGACAAAAGAAGAATATAATGTACAGAACATTGTTCTCTGGGTCGTAAGCCTGAGATGTCTTGGTAGCAGTCCCCCCCCCCCCCCCCTCCCTCCTGATTAGCAGTGTCTTTGTTCCATCGGTGGCGCGCGGCGTGAAGCGTGATTGCAGTGGGCAAACTGTCGGCTTAAAACCAGCCTGCTGCTGCGCTCATCTGCATCGCTCCTTACCCCACTCCTCGCTTGGCGAGGACCAAATCAGGGTTTGCTTGTTGTTTGGTCTCTGAACAGTAAGCCCCCCGAAGAGATTTGGGAATTAATATTTTTTCTCCTTATTGTTTTTTTCTCCATTTGATGTACCATATTTCCGGTTAAGTGGATAGTTCAAGGGAATCTGTGAGATAAACATGTTGAAATGACTCGATTTGAATGCAAAATGGGTATAATGAAAGGTGCAATTTTACATTTCACATTTTACCTTTTCTTACCTGCCCGTCCGTCTGTTTCTGTCTCTTCTATCCATAGGCTGCTTCAATGGCGCTGAGCAGCTTGGGCCATGTATACACAGCCATTGGAGACTATCCCAACGCGCTGGCCAGCCACAAGCAGTGCGTGCTGCTTGCCAAACAATCCAAGGATCAGCTGTCTGAGGCTCGCGAGCTTGGAAACATGGGGGCCGTCTACATTGCCATGGGGGACTTTGACAACGCCGTCCAATGCCACGAGCAGCACCTGGGCATTGCCAAGGCCCTGGAAAATAAACGAGAGGAAGCTCGTGCTTATAGTAACCTCGGCAGTGCCTACCACTACCACCGTAACTTTGACAAGGCCATGTCCTACCACACTCACGTCCTGGAGCTCGCGCAGGAGCTGGAGGAAAAGTCCATTGAGATGAGAGCGTACGCGGGACTGGGTCATGCTGCTCGCTGCATGCAGGACTTGGAGAGAGCCAAGCAGTACCATGAACAGCAGCTTTCTATAGCCGAGGGTTTGAAGGACAGGGCCGCAGAGGGAAGGGCCTCCTCCAATCTGGGTATGTATGCAAAGTGTTAAAAGAATTAACATACCGTTATCTAAATGTATCTCAATCATTATCATGCAATATTTGGGGAGGTAATACCTACTAGTACCAAGCAACATTGTAGTTCTTACCTGAAAAAAATCTCTTGAATTTGTCTCTCTTAGAAACAACAGTAAAATGAATGGATTGAGTGAGATCGAAAACTATAATAATAATATAATAATAGCGTATTTTTTTACAGATACCAATACACTGCACAGGGGATTATATTTAATGTTGTGGCAAAATTTAACCCAGTTTTCACTACAAGACAATTCTGCTTTTTTTGTTGGAACTCTCAATTCTCTCAACCTCAAACAACGTTTGGGTATTGATCAAGACACAGCCTCAAACAGCTTTTGGGTATTGATCAAGACACAACCTCAAACAGCTTTTGGGTATTGATCAAGAGAAGGAATCCACCAGGAATACATGACTACATTTTGAGTTCTCCTTAGAATTGAATAGTGGGATCCACAAAAATATTGTATTTTATGCAGACCTGTGTAAAAAAACGTTGAAATCCACTGTAGCATGTACAGTATCTAGTGAAAGAACCCTTTGGTGGATAATGTTAAGAATAGTGTCCAGCAGCTAGTGATTCATCTATATTTTAAAAGTGAGATATCTTGTATACTAGGAAAATGTTGAGCTTGATATATTTTAGCCTTAATTGGCCAAAAAAAGAGTTTTGGGGAAAAAACTACAGTAAAAGGGTTTCTGGCTTCTGTTTTGTTGTTCTGAGAAACGGTGTGATGATTTCCATTTCCTGCTATGGTGTTTTTCCTGAGCTGTTTGCTTATGGTTGATTGACTTTTCGGGCAGCAGTATTATGTCAGCATAAAGTAGTGCAATGCAAGCCTTCTTTAGGCCCACGATAGAACCTGACACATCTCAGAGTCATCAGTAATTTGTGAGCCGAGGAAGTTATGCAGGGATAGAATGCCAAAATGTAACGTACTGTGTCAGAGTTTAAATAAACTCCATAAAAATGTATACCCTTTTTACTAGATATCTCTTGAGTAAATCTCTATGATTATTCTGCTCTGCTCTCTACTTCACACCTGCTTGGACTTAATCAGGTCTTGAGATGAAAAGTGGAGTGAAGATCAATAAAAAATGAGCCAAGGAAATAAAATACATCAAAACATGTATTTTTATTTAAACTTAAAATTGTAATTTGTATATATTTTACAATCCAATATCATGGAGCCAAATCTTGCTCAAATAACATTATTACTTGGCCAACCTTATAGAGTCTGCAAATACAACAATGGAAGGAACTTCTGTGATAAAAGTGTCCCTTTTGGATATTAAAAAAACCCATGAGAAAGAATTCTCCTGTGTTGAGTCCAGCAGTTATAACTTCCTCTGGGTGACTTATGATCGCCATCAAGTTAGTAGCAAACCTGACTCTAATGGATAACTAAGAGGCCTAATAGTTAGTCCCAGATGAATTATTCTTTATCCTCATGTGCTAAAGTGTGCAAGCAGAAAGTGGGGTTAATCAGCCTAACGTAAATTGAAGTCATGCTTTGACCGGCTTAATGGTTGCACGTCTTTGAGTGCTCTTAGCACCAACACACACCTGATGTTAAAGGTGAGCTGGGAACTGGTTGTCATAAATTAGAAGCTCTAGTGAGAACATTTATGATCCTACCATCCGGTACTTGTGAGCTTTTATAACGAGTGACTGTATGTCAAGCAGAAAATGGATTCTGCTCCGCCATGTGATTGCCACTATGATGGCTATTATTTATTTGGTCCTGGGTTCAAGTTCTCACAGTCCGTGATAGAGTAATAATAGTGGAGCCGATGCACTGTCAAGACCTCCGACGGGTGACGGAGGAGAAGCAAAGTGAGCGGCTGGTCGCGATGAAGCCGATTGCATCGCCGGGTGGATTCGGTGCCTCGTGACCCCTAAAGCAGCTTCCTGACCAACTCCTTGATGCCTCGTCTATTGGTACTTCTGTATTGTGTATTTCCTCTTCAGTTTTTGAAGGCTCCCTCTGTCACTTTCTCCCCTCACCCCTGCTGATTGTAATCTGCGACTGTCAAGCTCCCAGTAATTGAAACTGACTTGATGAATCGCTTAATTACCTTTAATAGCTGATTCAAGAGGAGCTGAATAATGAAGATAACAGAGAATGAAGTGGAGGTTGTGAAGCTTGCCCCACTATTGTTGTTGTTGTTGTTGTTTTTTGGTTGCGGCAGTGGAGTGTGTGCTGTTACCCGTCAACGCCTGCAAGCCGGCTTAGATGAATAAGACGAGGGCTAAAACAAACGGGATGTTGTTTCCGACTTCAAAAAAAAAAATGCGGCCTTTTCGCTGTGCACAAATAAGGGAGAGATGATGGAGGGAAGATTAACGAGCTGCGATGAAAGCAGCGAACGCTGTGAGAGATGGGAAGGAGAAGTCGCAGAAAGCACTAACTTTTATTATGCCCTCTCAGCGTGTCGTTAATGTTGCGTGTAGTGCGGGTGGAGCAGCAGCAGCCGACGTGCCTCCGAGGTACAGTTGTATGGAGATCGCCAGGCTGTAATATCAAACCACGATGCCCAGCGGTACAGGCAGCCTTGGCTCGGCACACTCTGACCTATAAAGGATATGAAAATGTTGCATTCCAGCACCATTTATTATTCATTAATTGGCTAACTTACCCCCTAGTCAGCAATATTTAATATTGGAGTGCTGGGTTCCCATGTAGCTCACATTTCTATTATTTTCCCTTGCATTCCACTTCAAAGAGACTTTCAATAAGTTTATTTCAGTATCGTTTGTGTTTTAGCCTGGTCTCAATTCTCTATCGATTCACACTTCCATCTCTGACCGTATTTTTTACAGAAGTCACTTGAAATGTCGACTATCAGCGAGAACAGGCTTGAAGTAACGTTCCTAATTAATCTTTTTTTCCTTTCCTCCTATCCAGCATCCCCCAGGGAATTCTTTTTGCTGATGCTCACAAAAACGAAACAACCAAAATAATAGAACAACAGGGAGGAGAGTTCACAAGACAACACCCAAAGCGATGCTCTGTATTCAAATCTCAACACAAACATAACTTCTGTATGTTCTCTTTCACACGTTGGGCTCATTCAAATTATTGGTGGGGTCATGTGTGAATCTATATTCCATTAAATCCAGACATCTGATTACCTGACGGTTTCAATGACACACCAGTAGATTCAGCATTAGGATTCGTATTTCCTATTCTGTTGGGTGTGTTTGGGGGCAGTTGGAATATAGTGACACTGACCCTGGGCATGAGAGCTCTTTACAATTGTCAAAGTAATTTATGTCAGCCTTTTAGGTGACAAGTATTAATATAGGCAGAATCCTCAAATCATTATTTGGTAAGATTAACATCAACAACAATGGCTGCATGAACATAAATCCAGTGCTTACAGTGCTTTTTGAATCCAATTTCCGACTTCCCACAGACAAACTACATACAGCGACACTGAGGCATGGAGATTATTCAGTTTTGTACCTAAGCCTTTGGAAAGAGCAGTGATTGAATATTATTAGTCTGACCAAGAAAGCCAGCGGAGGGAGCTGAATTTAAAGAGGAATTCAGTAAGCCTAATGGCCCAGACAGGATGATGGAAAGAAAACAGGGAAACATAAAAAATGCATTTATCTGAGATGGCGGATTTCTTCAATGCCGCATGAATGACTGGGTAAATACTTTAGTAGATATCAGCCAGCCTTCAAAGGGAGAGTGGAGGTGATGGGGACAATAGTCTGAGAGGGGGTGTTTGGAGTGTTCTCTCCTTGCTAAATCTTTGCTAGCTAGCAGATTTTTTTGCAGCCTGGTCCCGAGTTTTTCTGTTTGTTGAAAAAAGTAGCAGACGCTCCGCCGCCTCCCCCTCGCACGGCCCCCTTCCATCTCCTCACCGGGGGCCGTGCCAGAAGCTGGACGAGAGGCCCTGCGACTACACAGCCTCCCGGTGTTTGTGCCTGCGCTGGTGTGCAGCTCACCGCGTGCACACTTATTCCACTGACTGCAGAGCTATTAAGTGAAACAAAAGAGCGCCTGCGTCACGCCACTGGGCCTCGCGTTAAGCACAGCCGCAGATTCAGCACGAAATGCGAGCCGACCCTAAATGGAGAGGTGATTGTGCCGTGCAAAAAAAGAAAAGAAAAAAAAGAACGAAGCGACATTAGGACTAGACTTTGTTGGATTATGCGGCCGGAGGAATCCCGTTTCATGCGTGCGGACAGCACAGCGACAGTTGTTTTTTGAAGGAGGGGGTGAGGGGGAGGAGAGGGGGAGGAGAGGGGAAGGAGAGGACACGTACGGGGACTCGTGTTTCTTTTGGCAGACCACCCGGGCAGGGTCCACGCCGTTTTATCTCACTCCTTCCTGTCTCTCAGTCAGTCAGACGATAGGAGATGTCTGCCTCTGAGTGAGGATTTGCTACCTTAAGCCCGGACCCCCAGCTCCTTCCCTTCCCTGCTAATGCAAACCCCAGTGGGAACCGGGTTCTGCCTCGGCTCACTACTCCCCCCCACAGATCATAGCATTCACTGTCACAACTCACGCACTCAGACACCTAGAGCATATTATAATGGGGAGTTTTGACTTCCATTCACCTTTATCAAAGTAATCCTCCGTATTATGACATGGTGAACCGTATAATGTCTTTGGAGGTTGCAAACACTTAATAGGAACCTTTTCAATCTGTTGTTTCGCTCTCCTTCAAAGAAGACAAGCCCATTACAGTATTTCACACATGCCAATCTCCTTGAACCGTGACCTGAAAAGGAATCCGCATTTCCCCCCAAAACACCACAATTCCACCATCCAATTCTCGAACACAAATTCAAAGTATACTGTTGACCTAAACTATAAATGAGGAAAAAACACAGGTCATTATTTCTTTGCTCTGGTCGGTCATCTCACCTTTCAGGGAGACGTTGTTGGTAAAAGCCTCCTGACTGTAGACTGTAGGCAGCAGCGCTCTGGACCTCCCCGGCTCGCAGGAGCGACACAGTGATTTACAAAGAAAACCGACACCATCCCTCAAAGTCATCACTGCTCTATATCCCTCTATGTACAGCCAGCTGTGTAATGAAAAGTGACAACACGCTGCCATGCTTTTAATGTCTTTGGTTATGGGGGATGGAGAGGGCTCTGGATGGATTAGGCCCTGTTTAAAAGTGTTTTTCACACTCATTGTCTCAAGCAGTGTACAAACGAGAAATAATTGAGCCATAGCATTTGATAACTTCCAGTCAAGTGCATTCAGTATGCACTACAATTGTATAATTTTAACACTTACTTAAATTTTGATTTGGACAACATATCACACTCGCAACCTTAACCAGAATACTTGTGGACAAATTCATGTTTTTTTGTTTACGCAATATTTATAGGCATGTTTGTAATGTTTTTATTTACCATCCAGCTGGACACTGAACCCAGAGGGTTCCATAAGAAAATAGTTTTTTTGCTTCAAGTCTGGCTTCAGGCATAGCCCAAGGCGTATGGCAATTTTTGGCTGCAGCTTCCAAGCCCAACCTCAAACCTCTCCGTACACCCCAGTCGCTGTCCCGGCCTCTTCCAGCGGTCCGCCCATCGCCGGGCCCCCTTTGTAGCCTGCAGCGCGGAACATGTTTGCTGCTAATACATCAGTAGGCCATTGGGTGACCTTGGGTGACTTTGTAGCTTGAGCTGTCAGTGCTCTTCCTCTCAGCCAGCTGTGAATCTTAGCATGCTCCCACTCTTAGGAAAGGGAAAGCTGGGGGGGTTGGACCAAGGTGTATGAAACGTCTGTCCCTGTAGAACTTTAACATCAAAACGGTTTTCATTCATTGGTTCTGGCCCGAGCAAAAGACTGTTTTACTGTGTTACTGTGCATAGAACCAAATCCAGGTTCTCTCCTGGTTCTACTCTGTGATACAGCTCGCATACTGATGCCTCGGGGTAGTAACCTCATGGTCACCAGATCATGGTTCAGGTTGTATCACTTTGACCTGAATATACAAGCAAACAAACAGCGAGCCGGAGTTTTCATCTGTGATGGTGTTTTCCCATCAAAAGATTTGTCATTTGTCAAACCAATATACATCGTGGTAGCTCCGGTGCCACCAAACCCTCTTATTTCTGCTCCTTTTTAATTGGGCTCCATCTGAATGTTTAAGCCACATCTATCGTTTAATCCCTGCAGTCATTTGAGGCGACTGTTTAGTTTCAGCCCCCCTGTTTATGTAGCCTGCGTTCAGGCCCAAACTGTGGCACGTTTCAGATGAAATAAATGGCAAAACACACATGGCGGTAACTAATCCCGGCGGCACCATCACATACCACAAGCCACAGAGCCCCTCTGCGACTCCGGTTCCCACCCATTCAGGCCGTTTCCATTCCTGGACCCTCGTCATAGTAGTCCACTCGTCTCCATGCTGATGCAGCGAAGAAATGGCGGCGTTATTTGCCTTTCAGCTGGTTTGCAGCCATGCTGTTCTATTTCTCATTATTACTATTACTATCATTAAAAACTAGGGGGAAAATGCAGAAAGAGAGACCCAGACACAGAGATTAGTATTGATTAGGAGATGCAATACGGTAGATATGCTGCGATGTCTTTGTTCTCTTTCGCTGCCTGGCTGAAGCTATTCTTTTTTAAGAGGATGATATTCTGTTAGAGATAATATGTTCAATGCGCCGGGTTATTCGTTATTTATTGTTTTTCTGAACTTATCTTATTTTTCTTAAATTGTTTGCTGAGCTTACCATCAGCACGTCACACTCCTGCCCCCACTTTCACTTCATCCGTCTTTCTTTTTTGTTCCCTCATAACGATTTCCAACCCTGTGGAAAAGATGTTGATTCTGTTAAAAAATCCCTCTAAGACACAATCATCAAAGACAGCTTGGACCGTCAAAAGATTCCATCTTGGTTTTATAATAACCCTGTTTGTACTACGTTTTAATGAATATAATTCTGTGGGGGAGTGCGTTGTGTGAGCAGAGAACAGATGGCTCAGGAAGCATATTTTAACAACCAAGTTACTTGTTTAGAACTGACTCGACACTTGAATTTTACTTAATTACATTTGTCCTTCAAATGGTCCTTAACTTCATCCCGTGGCTCTCACGCCTCTCTCCACAGGCATAATCCACCAGATGAAAGGGGATTATGAGACTGCACTGAAACTCCACAAAACACACCTGGCCATCGCTCAGGAGCTGAATGACTATGCCGCTCAGGGCCGGGCCTACGGTAACATGGGCAACGCCTACAACGCCCTGGGGGCCTTCGATCAGGCTGTTCGCTACCACCGCCAGGAGCTGCAAATCTCCATGGAAGTCAACGACCGGGCCTCGCAGGCCTCCACCCATGGAAACCTGGCTGTGGCTTACCAAGCCCTGGGGGCCCATGACCGCGCCCTGCAACACTACCAGAACCACCTCAACATCGCTCGCGAGCTCAGAGATGTCCAGAGCGAGGGGCGGGCCCTGGGCAACCTGGGCAACTTCCACTGCTCTCGAGGAGAGTTCCCTCAGGCCGTGCCCTACTACGAGCAGTACCTCCGCTTGTCCCCTGACCTCCAGGACATGGAGAGCGAAGGGAAAGTTTGTCACAATCTGGGTTACGCCCACTACTGCCTGGGCAACTACCAGGATGCCGTCAAGTACTATGAGCAGGATCTGGCCCTGGCCAAGGACCTCCATGATAAACTGAGTCAGGCCAAGGCTTACTGTAACCTCGGGTTAGCATTCAAGGCCCTGGGAGACTTCACTAAGGCAGAGGAGTGTCAGAAATACCTGCTGTCATTGGCCCAATCCTTGAACAATGCACAGGCTCGCTTCAGAGCACTGGGGAACCTCGGGGACATATTCGTGTGTAAAAAAGATGTGGCTGGAGCCATTCAGTTTTACGAGCAGCAGCTGGCCTTAGCTCACCAGGTACACCCACACACAAAGAATGTGCAACAATAACATATACTGCGACAATTCATCATAGAAATAGCAAATGTCACGTGGAATGTATGTGGATATCACTCACCCGCGTCCCTTGTGATGATATTATGAAATCCTCTCTTGTTTCAGGTTAAGGAGCGCAGGATGGAGGCCTGCGCCTACGCCGCCCTCGGGGCCACCTACAGACTTGTGCAGAAATACGACAAGGCTTTGGGTTACCACACCCAGGAGCTGGAGGTGTATCAGGAGCTGGGCGACCTGTCAGGGGAGTGCAAAGCCCATGGTCACCTGGCAGCTGTCTACATGGCCCTGGGGAAGTACGCCATGGCCTTTAAGAGCTACGAAGAGCAATTGGAGCTCGGCCGGAAGCTGAAGGATCCTGTCGTGGAGGCTCAGGTGTACGGAAATATGGGGATTACTAAAATGAATGTAGGCGTGATGGAGGAAGCCATTGGTTACCTGGAGCAGCAGCTGGCCACCTTACAGCAGCTGAGTGGCAACGAAGCCTTGATGGACAGGGGCCGGGCCTATGGAAACCTCGGAGACTGTTACGAGGCTCTGGGAGACTTTGAGGAAGCCATTAAGTATTATGACCAGTATCTGTCAGTGGCCCAGAGCCTCAACCGCATGCAGGACCAGGAGAAGGCCTACAGAGGCTTGGGCAATGGACACAGGTGAGTTTGCTTTAAATAGAATCAAATGCTTCACGTGTTTGGAAATAACTTTTCAGTCTTTGTACAACACAGCAGAATCAATATCTCCTGGCTGTTGTCGCATGATAGACAGCAACCAGGGGATGATCGTATTGACTGGGTATTACTAATATTCACAGTAATCCAACTTTGCATATTATATTTCTCCTTACGCTCACTGTAAAGGACCACCGTAGTTTAGAGACACCTTGGAGCTTGGATGTGAGCCTGCTGCTCGCTGGCCCCGGCCTTATCTGTATGCAAAGAGGCTTTAGCACACAGACGTCTGAAACGGAGCGAGGCGCAGTTATTTTGAGGGAAACGCTTACTTCTTATGTCTCTTCTCCCTTCCATTTCTACTTGTGCTTCAAAGAGCTGATACCATCCTAGGATGGAACAACACTGCAAAATAAACACAAAGGACTTGCCGCAATCCTCCTTTCGCAGATGATTTCATTCTTATTGTGCATCATCAGCGTGGCACCGCAGCAATCACAAAGTATTAGCCATGCACGAGTTCAGAGGGGAATAATAGACATCACTCTGAAACCCGTCTCGTCCTCCAACAGTTCATAGTCAAGCACATGCATTATCACACAACTTCAATTAAGCTTAAGGCTTTTATTCTTTTTAATGCTCCATTTCAAACGACATCCGGCAATTGTGGGGCATGTGAGTAGTCTGTTTGAAGGCTCTGAAAGGAAACGAAATGCAGAGATGGGATGAATGCCACTGCGTCAACACATTCGCAAGGTGATGAGAGCGCGGATCCTTGGAGAGATCAGGTTGCTAGTACCGTTTATTATTAGATAGGTATACAGTTTTTAAATTTTACATCAGTGCTCACACACTGTAGCCACTAGCCAGTCCATGTTTACAGTGTGTTTGACCTCTAAATCTCGATATTTCTTTGATCGAAAAACAAATGTGAATAGTGCTTTGCAAATGAGTGT